>NC_077231.1:311653780-311716280 GCF_027887165.1 Monodelphis domestica
AAATACTATTAAGAGGGCACAAGGTAAGCTCATTTGGCTGCTCAAATTGTATAACACAATGAATTAATATGGTAATATGCCTGTAGAGACCAAGAACAGATAATAGAGGTGAACAGAGGTTCTGAGGCTCGGGCTGGAAAAAAGCAAAAGCAATTCATCATTATGCTGTAACAATAGAGGGGCCCATTTCTCATTTCTACTGGCCCAGCCGCCATCCCCGAAAACCTCTCAGGTGCCCTTTAAAAGCACCCAACTTTGGGGGTGGGACTTCCCTTGGCCGGACCACCAGACTAGGCCATTCTACTTCGGATGCCGTAATACCTAAGCAGTAAGTTCTAGAAAGCTTTGCTCATCACTCAGTGGTGGTGCCACATGGAGCTGTGAGCTTCTCTTACTTCTAAGTTCTGGAACAAACAGGTCGCTCTGGAGAGCAGCATCCCTGACAGACGGGAGCAAGAAGAACTCATCTGGGAGCCCAGAGAGAAAAGAAATGCTCCACAAGGACTCCATTCCAATTCCAATCACCTCTTGTTAATCGACTAATAGGTTTGTTTTGCAAAGAGACAGTGTGGTGAGGTGGTGAGAGAGGAGCCTTCAAGTCAAGAATTTCTAAGTTCAAGTCCCATCTCTGACAAGTACTAGTGGTGTGACTCTGGGCAAGTCACTTAAACTTTAGGTGCCACAGGCAACTCTTTAAGAATTAAAGTTATATTAATAATGATGATAATAGTTAGCATTTGTATTGCAGTTTAAGGTTTGTAAAACACTTTATAGATATTCTCTGGAAGGAAGGGAGGGAGGGAGGGGGGGAGAGAAAGAAAGAAAGAAAGAAAGAAAGAAAGAAAGAAAGAAAGAAAGAAAGAAAGAAAGAAAGAAAGAAAGAAAGAAAGAAAGAAAGAAAGAAAGAAAGAAAGAAAGAAAGGAAGGAAGGAAGGAAGGAAGGAAGTAGGAAGGAACGAAGGAAGGAAGGAAGGAAGGAAGGAAGGAAGGAAGAAAGAAAGAAAGAAAGAAAGAAAGAAAGAAAGAAAGAAAGAAAGAAAGAAAGAAAGAAAGAAAGAAAGAAAGAAAGAAAGGAAGGAAGGAAGGAAGGAAGGAAGGAAGGAAGGAAGAAAGAAAGAAAGAAAGAAAGAAAGAAAGAAAGAAAGAAAGAAAGAAAGAAAGAAAGAAAGAAAGAAAGAAAGAAAGAAAGAAAGAAAGAAAGGAAGGAAGGAAGGAAGGAAGGAAGGAAGGAAGGAAGGAAGAAAGAAAGAAAGAAAGAAAGAAAGAAAGAAAGAAAGAAAGAAAGAAAGAAAGAAAGGAAGGAAGGAAGGAAGGAAGGAAGGAAGGAAGGAAGGAAGGAAGGAAGGAAGGAAGGAAGGAAGGAAGGAAGGAAGGAAGGAAGGAAGGAAGGAAGGAAGGAAGGAAGGAAGGAAGGAAGAAGGAAAGAAGAAAGGAAGGAAGGAAGAAAGGAAAGAAAGAAAGAAAGAAAGAAAGAAAGAAAGAAAGAAAGAAAGAAAGAAAGAAAGAAAGAGAAAGAAAGAAAGAAGAAAGGAAGAAAGGAAGGAAGGAAGGAAGAAAGAAAGAAAGAAAGAAAGAAAGAAAGAAAGAAAGAAAGAAAGAAAGAAAGAAAGAAAGAAAGAAAGAAAGAAAGAAAGAAAGAAAGAAAGAAAGAAAGAAAGAAAGAAAGAAAGAAAGAAAGAAGAAAGAAGGAAGGAAGGAAGGAAGGAAGGAAGGAAGGAAGGAAGGAAGGAAGGAAGGAAGGAAGGAAGGGAGGAAGGGAGGAAGGGAGGAAGGGAGGAAGGAAGAAGGAAAGAAAAGAAGGAAAGAAGAAAGGAAAGGAAGGAAGAAAGGAAAGAAAGAAGGAAAGGAAGAAAGAAGGAAAGAAAGGAAGGAAGAAAGAAAAAAGAAAGAAAGATAGAAATTAAGAAAGAAAGGAAGGAAGAAGGAAAGAAAAGAAGGAAGGAAAAAGGAAAGAAGGAAAGAAAGGAAGAAAGAAGGAAAGAAAGGAAGGAAGGAATGAAGAAAGAAAAAGAAAGAAAGATAGAAATTAAGAAAGAAAGAAAGAAGATAGAGAGAAAGAAGAGAAAGAAAGAGAGGGAGGGAGGAAGGGAGGAAGAATTTGTTAAACTACCAACTCTGTGCCAGGCATTGAGCTAAGTATTTTACAAATATTATTTTATTTTATTGTTGTACAGTTGTTTTATTCATATTGGAGACATCATGACCACGTTTGGAATTTTCTTGGCAGAGATAATGGAGAGGTTTGCCATTTCTTTCTCCAGCTCATTTTACATATGAGGAAACTGAGGCCAACAGAGGAACGTACAGCCCACTGGAGATAAGTGTCTTTCTACTTAACTAGGCTGCCCAGTCTATTCTTGTGACCAGATGGTAAAGAGAAAATCAGATTACCTGGTTGGCAGGCAGGTGTACCTGGTACATTACTCCTAGCCACATCACTTTCTTTGCCTGTGGTGAGAATGACAGCCTTGAAGGCCCTTCAGCCTGATAGAAACTTCTAGGCTTTGTGTTCCAGTGGTTTACATTCAATTGATTTTGATTTTTAAGAAACAAGTTGTCTCCCTCTGAAAAACAAGGTTCACCTCCATGCCACAGTGCAGCACAGAATGGACCCCCAGAATGTTGTGAGAAGGGCTTAGGACAGATTTATGGGAGGAGATGGATGAGAGTCACACAGGATGGGTGGGGATGGCCTTGTAATCAGCTTTGTGGGAGAGAGTATCCACATGAAAGAGGTCTCAGGTCCTCTGGAATACTGGGTACCTGTGCCAGGAGCAATCTTTTCCTCTGAGTTAAGCCCCAGAGATTCTATATCCTGCAAAGTATCGAGCCTCTTCTTGGAAACATTCTTTCCATTCATGGTGGATTTGACCCAGTTTGCATGTCTGTTCCTATTTTCCAAGGAAGAACCTAATTAAGGTTCTTTTAACTTTTGTGGCTAGTCCATAAGAAAGCATCCCTGGGTTCTCGAAACCAACATATCCCAGAGGCTTGGTAATGAGTGCTGTGGTTTCTACTAAAAACAATGGCAAGCTTCAGTTGTGGTGCAGATTGGTAAAGTTGGCTCATTGGTCTGGAGCCAGGCTTTCTTTGGGGGACGTGGGGTTGGGGTGGGATAATGATGCCTTGACTGTGTGAGGCATATTTCTCCCAGAACACTTCCATGTGGGGAATGTGGATTCCTGATCCTCTGACTTACCCAGTCTCAAAGATGAAAGGGACTTCCTTTCCCACTGAATGTAACTTGTACCTGTCCAATAATCTCGGCTATACCTCCAATGAGTGGCGCTCCGGTTTCTGTTTGAAGATTTCCATGGAGGGGGAGCCTCCCACTTCTAAAGCAGCCTCCTTCCACTGTTGGGAAGCTCTCCTCATTAGGAAGGTTTTCTTCATGCTGAGCTGGAATCTTTTTTTAATTCCCACCCATCGAACCTAGTTTTGTCTTTGAAGGTCAAGCAGAACAAGTCTAAACTCTTCAAATGTGGACACTATTCCCAACATTGTCCATAACAGTTTTTTGAACATCTAGCACAATGATGGTGAACCATTTAGAAACCTTATTGACTGAGTGCCCAAATGGCAACCTACCTTACTCCAGATGGGAGGGAGGAAGCACTTCCATTGAGTTGCTGGATAGGGGGGCTGCTGTTGGGAGAAATGTTCTCAGGCATAGTGGAGAGGGGGAAAGGAGCATCCCCCTCCAGCAGGCTCCAGCACTCATGCCATAGGTTTGCCAACATGGATCTAGTACTTACATGTGTCTCCCACTTGTGTCTTTTCTCCAGGATAAATGTTCCCAGGTCCTTGGTTTTGCCTTCCTCCATCATCTTCTCCAATCTTTCTTTCATCCAGCTCTCCATCCTCTGGATATGCTCCATCTCATGTATGTCTTTCCCAAAGTGGGGCACTAATGATTATGAAAATAGATATTATATAGAACTTGAAGGTCTTCAAAGAATTTTATGGATATTCTCACTGGACCCTTAGAGCAACCCTGTAGGGAACATTATCCCCAATTCAGCTATTGAGGAAACTGAGGCTCCAGGACATTAAAGTGATTTCCCCCAGGCACTCAGCTAGGAGGAGAGATGTGAACTGCTGTGTTCCTGACTCCAGCATTCAACACAAGACTCAAGGCATGGTTTGACCAGGGCCATGAACAGTAGAATGATCATGTCCCCTTTCCTCTAATCTGTCCCTCTCTTAGGACAGACTAAGACCAAAGGTACTTTTCTGGTTGCCATTACAACAGGGTTGCTGGATCCTGTGCATGAAGCATGCTAATCCACTCTCTTCCCTATCTGAACAACCTATACATTCCCCCACCTCTCAGAAGGAGGAGATGGTCTTTATACTGAGATGATGAATTGTAAATCAGACATATTTATGGGCAAGGGAAAGCTATGTAGCATGGTAAGGGCATCATCAACTAAAGGATGAATAATTCAAGGTGAGGTGTTGGCTCAGGAACCAGGGGACTTGGGTTTGAATCTCACCCTTGAAAACCAGAATCTGATGCTTCTTACCTATATGACATCAAACAAATTGTTTCACCTTTCTTAGGCCTGTTTCTTCTTCCCTAAAATGAGGAGGTTGGATTAGATGGACTTTGAGCCCTAAATCTAGGATCCTGAGAAATGAGACTCTACTTACTGCCTTCAAAGAGGCTATCCTCCTTCTTATCCAGATGTACCAAGCTTCTTCAATGACCACAGCTTTCCCAGCAGTTTCTCTGTGCCATCAGATAAGCTAGATCATCATCATCATCATCATCATCATCATCATCATCATCATCATCATCATCATCATCATCTTCCTTATACTCTCAGTGATGTCAAATTAGATCTTCCACTCATCCTCTAGCCCAGAGGTTGTGAACCTTATTCCCTGCCACCCCCAGCCCATAGACATCTCTTGTGGACTGGTAAAGCTATGGATTACTTCCGCACAAAATTAAATGCTTAAGATTACAAAGTAAACCAATTATGTTGAAATACAACAAGAAAGTTTTTTGTAGACTCTTGATCAATCATCTGTGCTCTAACCAGACAGATCCCATTGCATTCCTTCCACAATAGTGGATGTGGCTTTAGACCTATTACGTCAAGCCTGAGTGACTTGATCATCATTGCCTCTTCAGACTAGCCGACCTGAGGAGTCTTCCCTTTCCTCTTTCCTGGTACTGAGGATGACAGTGAAGGGCACCAGCTCTCCACATGGGATAGCCTCTGGTCTTCTACGAGCTCATTTGCCCAGGGTCTGCTGGGAATGGGGCAGATGGGTCTGAATCAGGCTATTGAAGGTGCTCATAAATGCCTGATCCATGATTTTAAGACCCCCACACATCAAATAGACATGAAATGATTCTTTCATTCTTTCTGTCAGTGCTGGATTGGACTAAGCTTGAAGTTCTATTCTTATTTTTCAGGGAAGAATGTAATTAAGGTTTCTTGTGGCTAGTCAGTAAAAAAAAATACTTCCCATAGTTCTTAAAACCAGGATCATAAAAGATCCAAGAGTCACAGTAATGAGTAAGAGAGGAAAAAATTCTCTTATGCCCAATTAATAATTCTGTTGTGAGAATGGCATGAGGGTGAAAAGAACACAGGACATGCATTTCTTTTTTAAAATGTCTTTACCTCTAAGCCTTCTTCTAGTAATTGAACATTAACTAAGTGTGTCCATTTCCCCATTTTCATGCCATTCTCTCCTTCACATGCAGAAATGCCCTTGGACCATCTGGTGCCTTGTTGCCCTGGGTGGAGGGCAATCTTAGAGGTCTTTCATTCCTCTCCAAAAGACTGTTCAGCCAATGGACCATCATCATTTTCTTAGAAACCAATCCCAAACTATAACTTTAAGAGAACAGGAGATAAAAGAGTGGATTGAAATAATTTCACTGACATCTCACTTACTTAGGCAGCTAGAGGGTTCAGTGGATAGAATATTGAACCCAGAGCCAGGAAGACAGAGTTCCTATCTGACTTCAGACACTTACTAACTGGATGACCCTGAGCATATCATTTAACCTCGATTCCCTCATCTATAAAATGGGGGTAATAATGGCACCTATGTCCTAGGATTGTTGGAAGGGTCCAATAAACAAATGAATGAATGAATGAATGAATGAATGAATGAATAAACAAATAAATAAATAAATGAATAAATAAACAATTAAGTTAAGCACTTAGCCCTATGCCTGGCACATATTAAGTACTATATAAATGTGAACTGTTATTGTTATTGAAGAGAAAGGACTTTAAAAGCAGAACAATAATAATACACACTTATTAATCACTTACTGTGTGCCAAACACTGGGAATACAAATTCAAGCAAAAAGAAAATCTCTGACCTCCAGGATCTTACATTCCAATGGTGCAAAGACAATGCACAAAGGGAGCTGAAATTGGTGGTAGTGGGGTGTAGCACTCACAGAGGGACACTTCCCCAGGGGGAGGAGGGAGCACATAGCAAATGTAAGTAGGCAGAATTGAATTTGGGAAATAACTCAAGGTGAGAGAAGCCGTAAGTTACTGCCTTTTATACAGGACCTCAAGTTACAAAGTGCTTCTAAGACATGTCATTTGAACCTCAAAACCACCCTCTGAGGAAGGTGCTGCTATTAAACCCACTTTACAGATGAGAAAACTGAGGGTGAAGGAGGTTAAATGACTTATCCAGAGTCTCACAGCCTGGAAGCACCTGAGTTAAGATTCAAATTCAGGTCTTCCTGACTGTGACAGTACAGGGACCAAATACTTATGGTTTAATTTTTTAACCCTTACCTTCTGTCTTACTATCAATTCAAGACAGAAGAACAACAAGGGCTAGAGAACTGGGGTTATGTGACTTGCCCAAGGTCACCTAGCTACGAAGTGTCTGAGACCATGGTCCTCCTCTTGATTCCAGGTCTGGTGCTCTGTCTACTGTGCTACCTTACAGTTCTTTTTTGGTTTACTTTTTGAAATTGCTCGTTTGCT
This sequence comes from Monodelphis domestica, assembly GCF_027887165.1. NCBI lineage: Eukaryota > Metazoa > Chordata > Mammalia > Didelphimorphia > Didelphidae > Monodelphis > Monodelphis domestica. The sequence continues at coordinate 311,660,762 of NC_077231.1, forward strand.
CACTAAAGGTGCTGTCTTCAGAGAAAATAAGGAATTTAGGGGCAATTTGCCTCCCAATTTCACAGAGGTCAACAAAGCAAAGGGAAACATTCCTTGTTTTGGGACTTTCCTTAGGATCTTATGAATTTAGAGTGTGAAACTTAGAGATCACTGAGGCCAACTCCATCATTTTACAGATGAGAAAACTGAGACCCACTGGGGGGTCTTACTCACCCCAAGTAAGTAGCAAAGGCAGGATTCTTCTGAGGACAAAGAGAATGAACTTTCCACTACAGTCTAGTACCTTGCCAAAGCTCTGTTTCTTGGACATTGAGGCTTAAGGCATGGTATTGCCATTATTCTCCAGAAAAGAAAATATCCTAAAATTCAGCATATGGTCAGCGCCCGAAACCCCAAGTCTGGACCATAGGGGCCTTTTCAGGCTCCCCTACTCCAGTGCTTCTCCTCTGAGATGACCATTCATCCACTCTGGGTATATCTGCCAAGGATCTGGTTTTGTAGGAGTTTACTCCTCTTTTGGAATGTGAGCTCCTTGAGAGAGGAATTGTGTTATTGCCTCACTAGGGCTTAACACAGTGTAAGGCACATAGTAAGTGTTTAATAAGTACTTCTGACTAACTGACTAGTCATTGATAAAACAGAGCTTTAAAGATCTATGATCAGATCTTCCCTGGCTCACTTCCCACTGTAGGACATGTCAATCATTGAATGAGACTCTTGAATTTCATGAATGTTTGTGTTGGATTGAGCGTGGTTGGAGAAGAGGGATTTACCCTAGAGACCTGGATGGGGAATACCCAGTACACATTCCCTCAATGCCAACCAACATCTCTTCTGTAATTTACAGTCCTAGAGATTTACTCAGGACACTGAGAGAATCAGGGATCTTGGGCTTGAAGGGACCTTGGCAGCCACGGAGTCCAATCAACCCCTCATGTTACAAATGAGGAAACTGAGGCTAAGAGAAAGTGAAATGGCTTGCCCACTATCAGGATGCTGGAATGTCTGCTGAATTCTTTAAATTAAAGCACCATTTCCATCTTGCTACAAATCCAACATTACTCCTAGAAACAGCAACTCCAGGACTGGAAAGGAGATGAGGAAACATGTCTCCTTCCTTTCAGAAGAAAGGTGGTGGACTATAGGTACAGAATGAGGCATTCTCCATCAGACAGATCAGTATGTCTGATTGACAACCTCCTGTTTATTACAAGAGAAGGCTCGATTGGGGTGGGATTATAAGAAAATGATATTGATATAATTTTTTAAAGCATTGGCCAAACTTAAAAAAACAAAACAAAAACATCTCAATGATCAAACCCTAACAATAAGAAAAGCATCTTCTTTATACACAAAGGACAGACCTGCCTGGTTATCTGTCTACCAGATTTGTCACTCACTTGGCAAATTTTGCTTTCAGTAAATAAAGGTAAAATGATTTTTAATGCAAAAATTATTTTAAAGAAAATTAGTGCTGTTCTTGGAAATCCAGCAACTTTTTTAGAGCAGCTAATGTTTACATTCCCTTCACTGAGGGCTCTGATTAAGTACAGAGGTGGGCCAATAGGGCAGTCCAGAGGACTGCTCCAGAAACGACCCTGGGTCATTTGAAAATCCTCTTTTTCCTGGCAGAAGTGGGGTTCATTCCAACTCTCATGCAAGCTGGGGAAAAGGTAACCAGATAAACATGCCTTGCAAACTATATGGAAAGCAGGTCAAAATACAGGGTGGAGATTTTGGGAAAGTCTTAGGGCAGCTTTAAGCTTGGAACATCCTGTATTATAAAGAAAGATACCTTGGAATGAATTAAGAATTCTGATCAATGTAACGACTAACCACAGTTCGAGGAGATGATGAGTGAGCGAGTGAGCCAACCTCCTTCTAAAGAGATCTAAAGTCAAGATGCAGAATGAGACACATCTTTTTAACATGGTCAATGTGGGAACTCCTGTTGTTTAACTATATAAATTTGTTATGATTTTCTTTTTTCCCCTAATTTGGAAAGGAAAATAAGTATAAGAGAAAGAAGGGGTAATGATAGAATTGCCAGAAAAAAAGAAAGGAAATTAGAGGATTATCAATGAAAATTTTTTAATGTTCAAAATAGAATAGGAGAAAAGCGAAAAGGAAGCACAAACAAAGAGGACAGCTTTGAAAGTTCAATGTCATTGCTATCTATTTCAAAGGAAAAACACTCCCTTTTTTTCTGTTCTACTTTGGATACTGAGATGGCTATTTTAATTGGTATTTGTTAAATTCATAGTAAAAATGATCATTTTCAAAAAAGGAAAAGAAAAGACATTCTTGTTTGGAGCTAATGCTTTGCTCTGGCCTTGAATGAAAGAACTATGATCCCAGCTCTCACCTTCCTCCCCTCATCCAGCCCCAAAGTGGTAAAGCTAACACTGGGCATTTCTTTTGTGCAGATGAGATTTCACAACGCCACCTTGCTTTGTGACCAAACTAAAAAGTATTTAATAAACAGCCTTTAATAAAGCTGGGCTTCCAAAAGAGTCCCAGGCCCTGACAAATGATAAATGGTGGGCTTGGCGTCTGCACAGCCTAATCCAATCAGGAGGATAATTCAACCTAATGCTCTTTGGGCTCCTCTGGGCACCATTTGTATGCACAAGCATCACTCCCAGACTCTGGGCAAAAAGCTCACAGCCTCAGACTTGAATTGTCCCATGTCAAAGTTGCACTTATATTCAAGTGGAGATGTGCACACACACACACACACACACACACACACACACACACACACGGACTCACAATCACAAGATTAGCCAATGACAAGACTAAAAGGAGATGATGGAGGAAGGATGAGAGGAGATAGACCTGGGAAAGCGCCTTGTTCCACTGTCTCCTCCCCTGAGCAGACCATCACTGGAGGCACCTTCATTTTGGAGAACGTTGATGAACAGAACAGAAGCAGTCAGAGAAAGCCTTCAGTCTGTGTCATACAAGGAATTTGGGGTGCCCACCCTGCTGAAAGGAAGGCTCCAGGGTCATCCTAGCTAATTTCAAGTAGGTGCAAGTTTGTTTTTTGTTTAGTCTCAGAGAGCAGGTCCAGGAGCTATGAGTGGAACCTACAAAAAGGCAGATTTAAGGCTTTCAGTTCAGGGGGGACAAAACCTTCTGTTTATTTTTTAATTTAAATTAAAAAACACTTTAGACCTTGTTTTCTGTTTTAAAATTGATACTAAGCATCAATTCTAAGGCAGAAAAGCAATAAGGGCTATACAATTGGGGTAAAGTGACTTGCCCAGGATAGCACAGCTAGGGAGTGTCTGAGAAGTGTCTCCTGGCTTTCTATCCATTGAGTCACCCCATTATCCCCAGGAAAAACTTCCTAAGAATTAGAGGTGTTCAAAAGCAGAGAGGGCAACTGTGTTGTTCAGTCTTTTCTGACTCTTCATGACCCCACTTGGGGTTTTCTTGGCAAAGCTGCTGGAGTGGTTTGCTATTTCTTTCTCCAGCTCACTTGACAGATGTGGAAACTGAGGCAGACAAGGTTAAATAATTTGCCTGGAGTCACAGAGCTAGGGAATGTCTGAGGCTGGATATGAACTCACAAAGATGAATATTCCTCCCCTGGGCTCAGTGCTCTATCCACTGTGCTACCTAGCTACCCTGTGGGTAGCCTTAGGAGCCATGAATCTCCTCCTCCCGCAGGACACATGCAAACAATTTCCAGATGACTATACATGTGTGTATTGGGGTTGGGCTCAGGAGTCCCTGTGAATCGTCTGTCCCTCTCCAAGTGTGTGATTCTGTGATCACCTCCTCCAAGAGCCTGACAATCCAAGGCTTAGAGATTGCAGTGACTTGCCCAAGATCCCAGAGCTAATAAGTGGCAGGGACTAAAGTAGAATCCAGCTCTCCAGATTTCCAAGACTGATGGTATTTCTCCTTCCCAGACTTGGATGCGAGTGAAGGTTTAGATTCACTGGTGGCACATTTGACCCAGATAAAATGGAGAACTGTAATGATGTGTCCTTCAAAAGATGGGAGGGGGAAGCTCCGATGTGCTTATTCAAAGCTGGCTAATTAGGGAGCTCTCAGTGCATGAGATCATTGTGTCAAGCCTTGAACAGAAAACAGCAGAGGGAAAAGACAAAATGTGGTAGCCAGCGGTCCAGAGATTGAAATGAGATTTCATGGTTTTTCTCAAAGAGTATTCAAAGGTCAGTCCTGGAGTGGTCTCAAAATCAGTTTCAGCTGCTGATTTTCCCAAGGCCTGATGGTCCAAGACTTGCCAACATTCTTCTCTAATGGAATTCTCTCCAAATCTGAGCAAATTGTTGTTATTTAAGACTCTCCTGATATAAGGGGAGGAAACATTCTGCAAGGGTCTGGCCTGGGACCTTGCTTACATTCCTAGAAATGAAATGAGGACAAAATTCATGCCCTCGGACCTCTCCAGTTCATCCCAACTGTTTGGGGCCAAATATGGGGGCAACATAAATTTCATGAGCCTTCTGACTCTCATAATTGTACAAATATGACAAATTGGGGTAAGAGTGAATGAATCGAATGCCTCTGCTACCATTTCTGCTCCTCTAGGTCATTTCTAGTTGGGATTAAACAAAAGTAGAGCTCCTCTCCAAAAGATCTGAGACAGAGGGAAGTGAGGCCTTTGAACCCCTTGGCAACCTCTGAGGTGTCTTCCTATTCAGTCCCCACAATGCTATAATCTATTTTAGCTCAAGTCCATGTGGTAGTGATCCAAAGAGACATCTTCTCCATCATTCCTTTGTCTTTATTTGGATGGAGGAGGGAGAAGAGGTATAACAAGGTAAACTCCTTAACACTGAGTACCATATTCTTGGCTTTCTTTGTTTACCCAGTGCCTGGCACATCACTAGTGCCTAATAAATGGCCATTGACTGACTGGCTTTTCCCAAGAAAGTCACTATTAGTCAATTAGTCATGAGTTGCCTCTGATTTCTACCAAGCCCACAGTTACAGTAATATATGCATCCCCTCCAATGAATTAACAAACATTTCTTTTAGGAGCCTACTATGCACCAGGGGCAAGGGTAGGCAAACATGCCCATCCAGCTGCATGTCATGATCTGGCCAAGAGCTCTCCTTCATCCATTTGGTATATTATGTGTGAATGGCTATGTCAATCTCTTCAGAAAACCAGCCAAGCAAGCAGAAGTCAAATGAGGATCCTAGGCAGAATTGTGCTTTCCAACAAGAGCAGCAGAGCCAACCTTCCTGGTATACATCAATCAGAAAGACAAAAGAAACATGGCTTCTGAGTAGAAAGGACTCTACCCAAGTGCCCAAAGCCATAGAACTTAAGAGGAGTGACTGTGGTAGACCCTCAGGGAAGGGCTACAAGTCCAATATGTGTCTTTTTGGACATACTTACATGGAGAGGCTAACAATAGAGGATCAGTCTTATGCACAAGCAGAGTAGGCAGCTGACTGTGTGGAGGGAACCCTGAAGATGGAGACATCTCCTCTATCCATAGTCCTAATGTTATCACCCCAAGGGGCTTTCCTTAGTGTGGTTTTAGTTGGTCTGAGATGTTAGGCATTCTTAAATGCATTGTCCAGCAAACCATTAGCAATTTATAGTATGAACCATCCTGATACTGGTGGTCACTGATGCAGGGTGCTTAGCCTGGGCAGGAGGAGGGAAAACATGCAGAGAGAACAGGCTGACGTGACTGATGAGGCCATTTCACTGCTGTCCCTGACTCTAAAAAAGTTATTCTGACTCCTAAGTGGATTCTCGTCCTTTCTGAGAAGTGCCTATGGTCTTCTCACTTTATATCGGTGCATTTCCGAAGGCTCCACCTTTTTTTCTATCTCAACATAAAACCACACAGCCCCTAACAACTATGGGCCATGCCAAACCAGTACTTCCCAGATAAACTTGGATGCCTAGTTTGAAGCTGCATATATGGCTTCAGTTGGCTCAACCAAGGGAAATCAGAGATGGCAGAGAGGCTGGGCACATTTCTTCTTATATTCTTTCTGGGTGTGTCCATTTTTCCTATTACTATACTGGCAATATACTGGCCAATGGAGTATGAAACTTTATCTCTGCTTCTTGAAATATCCAACCTAACACAGTCACCAGCGGAGAGCAGGACCTTGAGGGAATGGGTCATTGTTATCATCATTACTGTCATCATCATTTGTTCACTTTCCTGTGATGCATTAGGTTTCATAATGTGCTTTTCTCCTATCAAATCTGCAAGGTTATTTGTATAAATATTATTATCCTCATTTGCAAATGAGACAATAGCCTCAAAAAGGTTATGTAACTAATTAGCCCAAAGTCACCTAGTAATTTGTAATAGAAGTCCTAGTTCTACAACTCAATTCTACCTTGAAAATTCCTAGGTATGTAAAAGAACAGCCAAGAGTTCTCTGCAGCTCCACTGATGCTCTGGGCACCAAGGTTGAGGGGTAGGAGTTTGCCCAGAGCCTTACAGGTGAATCTAGCCTACTTCACAGTTACATCTAGGGCCATGCCATCAGCTTGCCAGCTAAAGCTGTGAAGGTTATCTTGGGGGGTCAGAGATGGGTCTTCTCTAGGGAACATGGCTGACCAGCAAATAACTCCAAGTGGTATCCAAGTGGTATCATTCTGCAAAGCCAATATGAGGGTCCCCTCACTGCTGGTCATGACCCTGAGATCATGTGAAGGTTCCTTTTAGGTCTTCTCTCTAGGATGAAATTCCCCAAGGGCGAACCACTTCTTCAAGAGCTGGGTCTTGCTGGATCACTCCATTGATTGAATTTTCTCATTCCCAAAGTTTGGTCCCCAGGCCCACTCTTCCAGATCAGTGAATCCTGAAGTCCCATCTTGGGCTCAGAACCTTCATCACTCACTCAGACAGTTGTCACATTCTCACGTGTAGCAAGAGGCAGTGTGGTATGGTAGGGAGAGAGCTGGTCTTGATGCCAGGAAGACCCAAGTTCAAGACATCCTCTCTGATTTCTATGGGCTTTGCTGACATAGGCAAGTGACTTAACCTTTTGGTACTCCAAGTAACTCTAACTCTAAATGGTAGAGAAGATGGCAACCTACTTTGACAAAAAGTATCCCTAAGTAGGAGCTCTTGATACCACTTAGACTATATATCCAACCTCTAACCCTTTTCCTACCTTCTCAAATACCCACTGCATACTAGCCATATCGAGGTAACATTATTTAGTTTGTAGAGTGCTGGGTTTGGAGCCAGGAGACCTAAGTTCAAGTCTTGCTTCAGGCATGTTCCAGCTGGGTTCTTGTTGGCAAGTCTCAATTTTCTCAATGCCTCAGACAGCCTGCTCACACTCTAAATTCAGCACAGTGGCTATCATGCATTGGTAGAGGGAATTTCCACACCAAAAACTCCCTGTGCTGAAACAATTACAGGACTAGATCAAAAGAAAACACTGACATATTTATATCAGTCATCTATTTATTATTTCCTTCTCTTACACTGACTCCAAGATTTGACAAAATAATTGTTTTGCTTTATATAAAACAGAAAAATGACCTAATTTGGAAAACATTGGGGAGGGGGAAAGACGATTTCCCCCCCTTACTCAATTTCCATGGAATTGATTTATTTGATTTCTTACAGATGGAGGCCCCTCCCCTAGCAGTCCTGGGATGCTGGCACTGAATATAAATATGCAACAATCATGATTACAATAGATACAGATTGCCAAATAACAGAAGGAATAGATATGTGAAATATTTGGAGAGGTGTCCATTTAGGCTGATAAGCATCCAAACCTCCAGGGGTTCTTTCAGCCTAAAATGACCTGACCCTGTTGGCTTTGGTGTTAGAAGTATAAATAAAAACATCTAATTTAGGGGAAATTGTGTTTTGTATTTGATTTGGGGGTGGGAGGAACACATGATAGGGAGGCTATGGAGTTTGTTCTCCACACTACATTCATTGCCTCTTCTCCCACCTCATTAAAAATTGGACTGTTGGGTTACTTTTATCTGGGTTGCAAGTTGCCTGGTTCCTTTTAACCCATTCTATTTATATTTATGGGAGAAAATGCAGAATCTCTGGATTTTTCTGACCTGATGAGTTTAGACTCTCTAAAGTGAATAGACAAGATGCAAGGGTAGCTGTGCCCACTAGATCACATGATGACATCTTGCTGAGGTGTCAGTCGTATTAGCACTTGGGACTTCTTCAGAATTTCCTTTAAATCCATATCTGCTCACCTGTTAATGAGATTAGTCAATTTCCCCCCTTTTGCCTGGCGATTTGCATCCTTCTATCAGAAACTGTTAAAGTTACAACAACCCACATCTATTGAGAGCCTCTACTCTTTCCCCCTGGGAGTGTTGTAGTGGCCAGTGCAAGCTGAATCCCATTAACCAAATACAATCGTGTTTAGAGAAACAGTACTGTCATCCACTTCAGCCATTACATGCTATAAGGACAAAGTTCTGGATACTCAGACAGACCCTCAGACAAGGTATTATGTTCAGCAAGCAGCAGTGTGGCATTGTGGGGAGAGAACTGGCAGCACCAGAGCAGCATCTCTCATCTATATATGTTAAAAAAGGCTATCTGATGAAAGATAAATCTAATAGAAAGAGAAATATAAATATAAATAAATGAAATATCCATCTTTAGCAAGAATTCTAAAAATATGAAATATGCAATTTTTTGTGAAGTGAAGATGAAGGGAAATAAAAGGGATACTCATTTATTAAACACCTATAGGCACTAGGCTAAGGGCTTTACAAAAATTATCTTATTTGGTATGAAAGGAGAATAGCAATGGATACCTCTTGTAACCTTGGCTTGTCCTACTTGCTATAAAGGCAACTCCAATTCCTAGGAGAGAGGGAGACACACAGACAGAGAGACAGCAAGAGATCCAGAAGGACAAATTCCAACAAATGATTTTTGCCCCTATATCTTCTTTATTGGAAGGCAGTCACATTGTTTTCTGGGAGATAGGAGTTTGTTTTCCTCTCTCTCTCTCTCTCTCTCTCTCTCTCTCTCTCTCTCTCTCTCTCTCTCTCTAGCCCATATATCTTTCTCTCTTTCTCTTCCTTCCTTTTTTCTTTCTTTCTTTCTTTCTTTCTTTCTTTCTTTCTTTCTTTCTTTCTTTCTTTCTTTCTTTCTTTCTTTCTTTCTTTCTTTCTTTCTTTCTTTCTTTCTTTCTTTCTTTCTTTCTTTCTCTCTCTTTCTTTTTCTCTCTCTTTCTTTTTCTCTCTCTTTCTTTCTTTCTTTCTTTCTCTCTTTCTTTTTCTCTCTCTTTCTTTCTCTCTCTCTTTCTTTCTCTCTCTCTTTCTTTCTTTCTTTCTTTCTTTCTTTCTTTCTTTCTTTCTTTCTTTCTTTTTCTTTCTTTCTTTCTTTCTTTCTTTCTTTCTTTCTTTCTTTCTTTCTTTCTTTCTTTCTTTCTTTCTTTCTTTCCTTCTTTCTTTCTTCTTCCTTCTTTCTTCCTTCTTTCTTTCTTTCTTTCTTTCTTTCTTTCTTTCTTTCTTTCTTTCTTTCTTTCTTTCTTTCTTTCTTTCTTTCTTTCTTTCTTTCTTTCTTTCTTTCTTTCTTTCTTTCTTTCTTTCTTTCTTTCTTTCTTTCTTTCTTTCTCTCTTTCTCTATTTCTTTCTTTCTTTCCTTCTATCTAGAGACTTGCCCAGGGTCACATAGTCACTAAGTGTATGACATCCAGTTGACTCTTTTTTTTGATGATATAGGTAGCATTCCCCCAAACAGTCCTATGAGCACAGCTTCATTTCCAAGACCTTCCTAGATCATTCAGCAGTTGGTAAAGATAAAAAATAATGAGGTCATCAACCTTGTCATTCACTGGAATCTTACACTGGAGTTATGAGGGAATCACTCTCATCCTCAATGCACAAGATTGCCTTGATATCTCATTCTAACACCCCTTTTCTTCAGGGCACATTTCTTAGGGAAGCATCTCCAACATGCATCCACAGTAGACTTCAGGAATGTCATCAACCCCCCTCATCCCATGCAGCAATTTAAAAAGATTCTTAACTTTAGGGAAGAAGGGTGGGTTTATGAAAATGAAAGCCATTTAAATAAAGCATCTCTGTCAGGGGGTGAGGGGGAGAGAGAAGAGAGAGAGAGGGAGAGAGAGAGAGAGAGAGAGAGAGAGAGAGAGACAGAGAGAGAGACAGAGAGAGAGAGAGAGAGAGAGAGAGAGAGAGAGAGAGAGAGAGAGAGAGAGAGAGAGAGAGAGAGAGAGAGAGTAATATAATTCTCTTTGTCAGGGTATAATGATGTCACCATCCATTTATCCTCTGCACTTAAAGGTTGAAGCTATTCCACAAATCTCTCCTGAGCCATGTACATCTGCTGCCTTAATGGCAGCCCCAACTAAGCCTTCTGATTAGTCTGCATACCGTCCATCAATTAAAACAGAAGGCAAAAGTTATTTTTCTATCTTGAGCACTTCATTAAAACAATAACCTTTAATGTAGTGAATGATAGCAGAGCCATGAAATAAATATTGAGGCACAAATGTTTCTGGATCATCTCTCTTGAGGGCTTGCTCTCATTCCTGTTGGTGGTAGTTGGGTATGGGCAAAGATAGTGGAAAAGATTCAGGGTGGTGGTTAAGGACAGTTAACCACATTCTTCTTGCCAGGAATTTTTTTTCTTTAGTCTTATAGACACATCATGGACAAACCAAACTAAAAAGAAATGCTGTTAAACTTCACTTAAAGAACAGTGTGCCATATCAATAGGGGATGAAGGCATAACAAAGACGAGGTGATCACAGATGTGTCACAAGTCACTGAAATTTAGAAGGCACAGAAATTTGCAATAGATGAACTCCCAGCTCTTCTCTAATATATGCCAAAGGGATGACCTTCTGAGAAGCAAACTGGTGTCCCATGATCTCAGTCATTGGTCTTTTGGTCTCTGTCTCCCCCTACCTCTGGTCCCTTAAAGAGTAATGATGTCCTAGGATCTTTCCCTCCACAGGACTAATTCCAGTTTCTCTTCCCTCACGGGGTAGTATCCTTAGTTTCTCCACCTTCCAACAAATGTTTTCTAATCATCTTTAATATTACTTTGCCCAAGCATCAGAACAGTGGCAGTTATGATTCTGGTAATGGATTTGTCTGAGAGCAGAAAATGCAAGACAATCCAGAGAACGATTTTACTTTCATTAACCATAGACTTTGAAATCAAAATTATTTCCCTAATACTGGGGAGGAGCTGACTGGTGTAGATACATTTGTCCATGTACCAAAATTCTATTCTGAAAAATAATGCTGTCCTCAAAATCATATTGATTAAGAAGGAATCTTAAAAATCATTTAATCCAATCCCTTTACTTTACCAATGAGGAAATGGGATTTCAAAAAGTTAAATGACTTGCTTAATGCCATATAGCAATGATTGGAAATTCTAGGGTTTAAATTAAAAACTCATATGAATAAAATAATTTTTAGTCATTTTTCAATCATGTCTGACTCTTCATGACCCCATTTGAAGTTTTCCTAGCAAAGAGAATGGAGTAGTTTTGCCATTTCCCTCTCTAGCTCATTTTACAGATGAAGAAACTGAGGCAAACAAGGTTAAATGATTTGCCTAGGGTCACAAAACTAGGAAATGTCTGAGGTCAGATTTAAATGCACAAAAATAAGTCTTCTTGATTCAAAGCTTCTCATTCTATCACTGTTTCATCTAGCTTCCCCAATAATATTTATATCATAATAATAAAAGAAGAATTGGACAATTTTAAGTGTCTAAGAGCTGTAATAAATATGATGTGATGAAATATATATATTGAGAACCCCAGGATATGCTTACACTTCCTAAAATGTAGAATTGCTCAGTGTGGGTTGGTTGGGGGATGGGTCAGGGTGGTTTGATTTTCTTGATAAATATTCAAACCTTCTACATAAATATCAGAATTTGTGTGGGTGATGCATCATTCACATAACATTTCCAGAAGTCAGACAAATGTGTTGGTGGAAATCTAAGAAGAAAGAGACCTTTCCATCATGGTCCCTGAGCACCTACCTCAATGCCAAGGAATTTCCAAATCAAGTACCGCCCATTGGCTCTGAGAGTTGCCTTCTTTCCTGCCATCTCTAGAAGGAGGGATGAAGCATTCCTTGCCCATTAATATAGTGTCCAGGGGAGGTCAGACAACTTTCATGTTTCTGGCAGAACTCATGAAAGTCGGTGGGTGGCAGGGAACTCAGTACAGGGTTCGAGCAGCAAGGACTCTGGGCTGGCTGCAGAGAACTGGTGCCAGGAAGGTCATTGGCACTCCAGGGATGGGGCATCTGAAAAACTACATTTTTACATATCTCAGTGCCAACAAGATGTAGGTTAATGGAAAGATGTGAGGGGATGAGAATGGGAGAGACTGAATTATGGGGAAGGATGAAAGTTATTTGAAGATGAAAGTTTCTAAGCCGAGGAGGAGGAGGAAGATGTGATCATTAAAGGTGGATAAATGCAGCCATTGAGATCAGTGATATGTTGAAGAACTGAAACATGGGGGGGGGGGGAGTCCCTGGCTTAACAGAAATTCACGTGGGAGAAGTCCAGACTTAAAGATCGCCATTTCAGAGCTGGAAGGGGCCTCCTGGGAGGTGATGGAGTTGGACAAAGATCACATGGAGAATACGAGTCCAAAGGGGGATCTGAACCTAGTCATTCTTATTCCCAGCCAGTGATTGTCCCATTGTGTTTAGTCATTAATTTACACAACAATAGAATAAGGTTTATTTCAAGCTAATATAATTGAACAAGCATTTAGTAAGCACCAACTATATGCCAGATGTTGTGAGAAGTGTTAAGGATACAAATGAATGAATGAGATGAAAGAAAAAGCATTCATTAAGTACCTACTGTGGGGCAGTGAGGTGGTGTCATGAAGAGAGCATTGGACCTGGAGTTAGAAGATGTGAGTTCAAATCTGGCCTTAGAAATTTACTAACTGTGCCACCCTGGGCTAGTAAGTCACTTGACTTTCTGTTTGCCTTTATCCACTGGGAATGGAAATGGCAGACCACTCTTTAGCAAAGCATCTTTGCCAAACAAACTCAGTGGACAATCCATGGGTTCACCTAGAGTGGGAAGTGATTTAACAGAAATGAATGTGCCAGGCACTGCTCAAAAGGAGAAAGGGCAAACCCCTCCTGGCCCTCTTAGAATTGACATTATTCTGGGGAAGGGGAGGACACTAACACATCTTAAATAGAGTCAAGTCTAAGAAGCAGCCTATTAGGGGGGAGGCGGCACTGATGACCAGGAGGTTCAGGAAAGGCTTCCAGTGGGAAGAAGCTCATGAGCTGAGCCGTGAATGAAGGCAGGGATAAAGCAGAGAAGAGGAAGGAGGGCAGCCCAGTCATGGGGACACAGAGACAAGAGTCAACATGGTAGGCTGGGGTACAAGTAGAAAAATTTGGCTAGAACTGAAAGCATGTGAAGGGACATAATGTGAAATAGGCTTGGAAAAGAAGGTGGAAAACACATTAGGAAGGGCTGTGAGCACCAAGATGAGGGGAGGACTTTTTAGTTTCTAGGAAAGGGAATAGAAAGTCATTGAAGATTCGTGGGCAGGGAAACAACATAATCAACCTCTTATAGGAAGTGTTAAACTTTTCTGTTTAGCAACAAAGGGCAGAAGTAAGAGTAACTGGAGAGATGGAGACTGGAACGACCTCCAGGAAGTGATGCTGAGCGAGAGGAGCAGAACCAGGAGAACGTTGTACACAGAGACTAATACACTGTGGTATAACCGAACGTAATGGACATCTCCATTAATGGCGGTGTAATGTCCCTGAACAATTTGCAGGGATCTAGGAGAAAAAACACTATTCATAAGCAGAGGACAAACAGTGGGAGTAGAAACACGGAGGAAAAGCAACTGCCAGAATACAGCGGTTGAGGGGACATGACAGAGGAGAGACTCTAAATGAACACTCTAATGCAAATATTATCAACATAGCAATGGGTTCAAATCAAGAACACATGTGATACCCAGTGGAATCACGCGTCGGCTACGGGGGATGGGGGGAGGAAAAAAGAAAATGATCTTTGTCTTTAATGAATAATGCTTGGAAATGATCAAATAAAATATGATAAAATAAATAAATAAATAAAAATAAACTAAAAAAGAGTAACTGGAGAAAGGGAGGGAGTTGTAGAGGGCAGATCTAGGTTAGTGGGAAGGCACAGGTGATTGTTTAAGTTCTCTGTGAGTATAATGGGTTCCTTTGGGAAATAGTGGGTGCCAGCTTAAATAATAAATGAACAATTTTTCTGTTTATCTGACTAACTCCTTGTCTCTGGCTCTTGAAACTTGGAGTCTACTAAAAAGAAGTTTCTGATGCAATAAAATATTCACACTCATGTGTGTGTGAGAGAGAGGCAGATAGACAGACAGACAGACACAGAAGAAAGAAAGTCAGCATCAATTGCCTGAGGAATGAGGGGAAAATTGGGTCTTTCAATGAACTAAAATATTGTACTGGAAAGAAGAATGGATGTGAAATTGCAAGAAACATGGGAAAATAGGAACAAAAATGGATGCACTATGAAACAAGTACAACCAGAAAACAATATTCACAATGGCCACGCCGACATAAATTAAAACAGCACTAAAAATAATCAAATGCAGAGCAAATGCAAACACCAGTGTGGGTTCCAGATGATCGATGATGGAACATACACACTTCTCTGTTGAGAAATGGTGAATTCCAGGTGGGGAATCCCACATACTCAGTTGCTTTCTGCTGGTTTTACTAAACTTTTATGGGTTTTATTTCATTTCGGGGAAGAGAGGATTCTAAGGGGGCTAAGTGGTGATGAAGGAGAAGTGATCATGTGAAAATCTAAGCCCAGTTCTTCATCTTTAAAAATATTCTATCACTCCAACAAAGGTCCCTTCCCCCATCCACAGTTAGTTTAAATAAGTGATGGCTTCGGAGGGGAACTGAAGCCCTGGGTCTTATTACTCTAGCTTGTCCAAAGCAAACAGCTTGGTCTCAGAAAGGAAGTGGGAGCTGATCACATCCTGTCCCAAAGATAACACCTTGTGTTTTCTTAGAATCCAAGGGTCCCCGAGAGCTCCCAGGATTGTCAGAAAAACACTTCTATTTCCCTACTCAAAAATACAACCATTCCTTTGTGGAACCCCTGGGGTTGTAGAGCCCCCTCTTCTCCATCCCTCACCGCAAGAGCCAACTGGAAAGTCAGAGAATGTAATAACGCACCCTACTTAAATTGTAGAATAAATGCTTAAAGACCCCAGATGAAAGCTTGGAAAGATTCATGGATTTGGACTCTAGTTAAAACTAAAAATAACTAACATTTACATAGTGGCTTTGAGGTTTATAAAATATTTCATATATATATATATATATATATATATACACCCAGCCCCACCCTCACGACTCTATGATATACTATTATTATTGTTCCCATTTTAAAGATGGGGAAACTGAGGTTTAGACAGTTTAAGTAACTTCTCTCATCTGAGGGAATATTTGAATCCATGTCTTTTTTTTTAAACCCTTACCTTCTGTCTTGGAATCAATACTGTGTATTGGTTCCAAGGCAGAAGAGTGGTAAGGGCTAGGCAATGGGGGTCAAGTGACTTGCCCAGGGTCACACAGCTAGGAAGTGTCTGAGACCAGATTTGAACCTTGGACTTCTCATGTCTAGGTCTGGCTACCAATCCACTGAGTCATCCAGCTGCTGCCCCTATTTCTGACCTCTTGACTATAAGACGAGCCCTCTCTCCATCACACCATACTGCCTTGGGATCATGAATCCCAGGTTGTTGGGAATCCATGGTCATTTCTACCCCTATCAGCTTATAAATAACAGTGGAAAAAAGTAAGAGAAGCTACCTTCCTAAATTCTCCCAAATCTCTCATTTTTTCCCCTTCCTACATGGTAGCTTCATGTGATTGTGGATCATAGAAACAGATTCTGAAAAAGCATTGAGCAAATATTGATTGCATCTTATGGAATGATCATCAAATATAGTAGATTCTCAGTTATTATGCTCAGTCCTTGTGTTCTTTACAGGTCTTAGAGGGGGCTTCAAAGGATTCCAGAAGACTGATACAATGGAACATGCTCACTATTGTTTTGTTGGCACAGGCTTTATCACAGAATACATGGGGTAAGGAGAGAGAGAGAGAGAGAGAGAGAGAGAGAGAGAGAGAGAGAGAGAGAGAGAGAGAGAGCGAGAGAGACAGACAGACAGACAGACAGACAGACAGACAGAGAGAAAGAGAAAGAGAGAGAGAGAGAGACAGAGACAGAGAGAAAGAGAGAGAGGGAGAGAGAGAGAAGGGGGAGAGAGACAGAAAAGGGGAGAGAGAGAGAGTTAGCAACATTAAAATGGCCTGTACATCTTAGATGACCCTAAGTAATCAAAATTTCATAAAACCATAATACACACTGCCCCCACCCCACACCAGCTAATCCTGAAACCCTGGGATAGAATCAGTGGTACCCAAATGAAGATATCTATTTCACCTGAAGGCTCACATCCTCAGAAGAGAATTTGTGACTTAAATAGAATCTCTAGACAATGAACAAACCATGTGCAAAGAAGAAATGGTTCACATTAACCCAAATTAAATGGTGTTGGTATTTTCTCCATCCTCCCCTACTCGGTCAAGTACTGGGCATATTCCCAAGATGACGAAGATAGACCTAAAGGAATAATGGCTGAATCTAATGCCACCAATACAACTCATTGGTTTGATTTCCACAATAAAATTTGAAAAAGTAACTCCATTAACTAGCTGCCCTCTTTGGTAAGAGTTGACAAGGCTGACTCAACACCTGAAGCGTCTTGTGCCTCTTTTCAAGAGCTGAAGGCTGGGGAAGTTCCCCTTACCCATCAGTGAAGACATATATCTTAGGAGCTGATGTGAAACATAAAAGTGTAAGTTCAGAGGGTCAAAATAATTTAAATGCGCAGGAGAGGCAGCAATAACATCGCCAAAGCTGAGGCTGTGAATTATGGAGATGGGGAATATTAAAAATGCAAAACCGGTCCATTTGCATCTGCAATGCCCCCTAGCTGTTAGTGGGGAGAAGGAAATTGCTTGATGCTGAATTGAAGGGCACCTGCTTAATGCTGTATTTAAGTCAAGGAGGAAAATCACTCATTTTTATTTTCCCACTTAACTTGTGCTTATGGAATCTGTCTAGCACCGAAGCCAGGGGTCTGATATTTTCAATCACAGAAAGAGAATATATAATTCAATCATTAAACCTTTATTTTTCACCAGCTTGGAGACTTCTCAGAACCTTATTGTGGCCGATAAATC
Source organism: Monodelphis domestica (assembly GCF_027887165.1). Lineage (NCBI taxonomy): Eukaryota > Metazoa > Chordata > Mammalia > Didelphimorphia > Didelphidae > Monodelphis > Monodelphis domestica. The sequence continues at coordinate 311,678,046 of NC_077231.1, forward strand.
ATGATCTGTCATCAATCAGGGCAGGACTCTGGGAGTCTTGGTGGCAATTGGCACCAGACATGATCATTTTAGGGGAGAGGGAAATCAAGAGGTAAGGTAAAGATTGAACTCTCTGATGGGGCTGACTATGGCTTCAGTTTGCCCACAGCAGACTACTTAATGATGGTAGGTTTATTATCAGGGTGGAAAGTAGAGGCCCAAAGATTAGAGGCTAATAAATGAGTAGGGGAGTCATACAATAAGAACTCCCATCCATCCTTGCTGCTTTCCCCTCCTCCATTCCAATCACTCAATCCCACCCTCTTCTCTCTTCCTATCATGCCTTTTTTTCATGATTCCCAGCTTTGGAGCCCAGGGCCTTGGGTCCAGACTCCATTTGATGCTTTAAACTTGTGTCCAGTCACTTGCAATTTCTGAGCCTCCATTTTCTTATTTCTAGTTCTTTCTGAAAAGAGAAATCTGTGAACTTATATCACAGTGGACTTGGAATTGGGAAAATCTGCCTCAGGTATTTCCCCAGAAACTCTTGGAGAGTCACTGAACCTTTCAGCCTCAGTTTCCTTATCTATAAGATGAAGTTGGTTTTGATGACCTCCAAAGTCTACATGTCTAAATCTGTGATCCTAGGATTTACAAAGTATAATTCCTTATGAAAAACTGTTGAGTTAGGAAGTACAAGAAGTCCCAATCCAAAATTGTACTGCTGGTAAGTTTCTGAGTCAGGATTCAAGTAATAATAACAACAATGAAAATAAGAACCTAAAGGTGCTCAACCCATTTTATGCATTCTTGCTCCATTTAGCCCTATACCAACTGTACAAACTAGTTGTTTAGTTATTTCAGTCATTCCCACTCTTTGTGACCCTATTCGGGTTTGTTTGTTTGTTTTTTGGCAAAGATATTGGAGTGGTACTCAAGCTCATTTGATAAAAGAAGAAACTGAGGCAAACAATGTTAAGTGACAGGCAGGTAGCCACACTGATAAGAGAAGAGAGGAGAACAAATCTTAGGGCTAGGACAATAGGAGATACAACCTAGAGAACTGCTGAAGGGGAAGCCTAAGGAGGAAAGGATCAAGAAAATGGGGAGAGGAAACCTATGGCCAAAGTGAAGAGTCAGTGGTGTGTTGGTAAATGGTTAACAACTGGATTACTGAAAAAATAAAAATCCTCTCTTAAAAATATTGATTTAACTTTTAATTTTAATCTACATTATTAATATTTTCTCCAACCATCTCTTAAGTCCAGGAAATCAACAAAATAATAAATCAAGCCCTGATTTGTAGCATTTGCTCATTTCCAACGTGCAAGTGCTCACATTGAAAATTTAATCATCGGGAGTCACATGGCTTCAACACATCTCTCTTAGGAAGCAATGGAGTTTAGAGGTGGGGACAGACATCTTTGCCTCCAAGAAATAGGAGAAATATATCTCCCTACTAGAATATAAGGATCTTTTTTTTTAATTTGAAAAAATTTATTTAATTAATTCATTTAGAATATTTTCCATGGTTACATGATTCATGTTCTTTCCCTCTCCTCCCCCATAGCTGGTGCAAAATTCCACTGGGTTTTGCGTGTGCCATTGATCAAGATCCATTTTCATGTTACTGATATTTGCACCAGGGTAATTGTTTAGAGTCTACATCCCCAGTCACATCCCCATCAACCCATGTGATCAAGCAGTTGTTTTTCTTCTGGGTTTCAGCTCCCACAGTTCTTTCTCTAGATGTGGATACATTCTTTCTCATAAGCCCCTCAGAATTGTCCAGGATCATTGCATTGCTGCCAGTAGCAAGTCAGTTACATTCAATTGTGCCACAGTGTATCAGTCTCTGTGTACAATATTCTCTTGGTTCTGCTCCTTTTACTTTGCATTAATTTCTGGAGGTCTTTCCAGTTCACATGGAATTCCTCCAGTTCATTATGGAATATAAGGCTCTTAAGGGGATTGTGTTATTGGTCTTGTATCCTCGGAGCCTGATGCAGAAGGCAGGTCACCGACACCTTCAGTGCTTCAAATCCCAACAGCTCCTTCTTCACAGGATTGATGGAAGGCTCCTATAGATAAGGGATATGCTACTCTTTGAAATCCTTCAGGCATTGTATAAGTATAAAGACCCTTTTTTAAAGATGAGGAGATGAAGGCCCTGAGAGGTTTTGATGTTGCCCAAGGTCACACAGCAAGTAACTGTCAGAGACAGGGTTCAAGGCCAGGAGCTTTCTTGCCCTGAGATCCAGGGTCCTATTTTCTTCCTTGCTGTGAAATGAGGGGATTAGATTAAATCAGGAGCTCTTAACCTGACAACTATGAACTTGGTTTTTATATATATTTTGGTAACTGTATGTCAGTAGACTTGATTTCCTTTGTAACCAATCCAAAATCCATTGTATCTTTGTTGTATGCATTTACATTATGATTCTCAGAAGGGGGTTTCATAGATGTCACCCACCAGACTACCAACCATGATGCAAAAAAAGTTAAGAAATTCTGGCTTAGAAGTGCTCTCAGCTTCCTCCTAGTGCTAAATGTGAGCCTGAAAACCTCCTATGATAGAAGCAGAATGGGAGGAGTTCAGAAACCCCAGAAGGAAGAGTCTAGGTGGGGAGAAAGGAAGGGAGTGAGTTTCATGGCACTGGTTAAGATGCCAAATAAGAGAATCCATTTAAAGATACCTGATGTGAAAATACTCTAAGAGAGATAACCACAGTTAACAACAGGTTAATCTATAGAAAAATGAAAAAAGGGAAATCAAGCTATTTAAACATTAAACATTTTGTTTAAATATTAAAGTCAACTTAGCATGACATGAAATCGATACTAAATCAAGCTTGGAAAGTGTTTTACGGCCTCCAACACTGGCCTTCCTTGCTGCCAACCTCATAAATGAGGGCCTTTTCAGCAGGAGCTGGGTTGCCAGCAGACAGGTCAAAAATGCCACTTTAATTTAAACATGTTCACTCCTCGTGTAATTTAGCTTTTATTCACAGAGAGGGATGCCTTTCCCTTCAGAGTGCTGCAGTCAGCAAAATGGGTCAATCCCCTTTGAGTTCCCACGTGCGTTTGCACTGCCCAGACACTAGAGAGCCCAGCTTGTTCTCAGCCTCCCAGGTGTCTTTCATGACAGCAATGAAGTGATGCTGATGATCTAAAAGAGGATGAGAGAAAACGATTTAGAAGCAAAAGAAGGCACCCAGATGGCAGGACTAGAGCTTCAAAGAAAGCCTAGTCCATTCTAAAAGAATGGCAGGATCCTAGCTGGAGGGAAAAGAGATTTAAGGTGGAAAAATAATCATTCATAATCAATGAGTGTATATACTTTGTCTCAGGTAGACAAACACACACACAAGGACCAAATCTGGCTTTTAGGGAGCTGAAATTCTACTTGAAGAATACGTGGACTATCAGGTCAAGAAAACCTGAATTCAAATGCCCTGGGTTGATGGGGAAATATGTCTCTTTCCAGACAAGGCAACCAGCCAACTCTTCTGTAAAAATCATTCCCACTGAAACAAGGCAGGCATTCATTTGCCTTGGCTTGAAATAGAAAAGTAGCAAAGGAAAGGACAAAACCAGACAGATTCAGTAGGGTCATTGATGCTCAAGGTATTGCTTAATTAACACTGGGAATATGGCATTGGGGAGCTCAAAAAGTCTAAAAATGCTGGGTCAGAGAGATGGAATATAGAGAATGACAGACAAACAGAGGCAGAAAGAGAGAAAGTGAGAGGAGGAGGAGGAAGAAGAGAGAGAGACAGACAGAGACAGAAGAACAGAAGAGAGGAGAGGAGAACAGAGAAGAGAGAGAAAGGCAGGCAGGGAGGGAGAGAGGGAGGGAGAGAGGAGTAAAGAGAGGAGAGAGAGAGATAAGAGGAGAGGAGAGAGAAAGAAGAGAAGGAGAAGAAAAGAGAAGAGAAGAGAGAAGAGAAGAGAAGAGAAGAGAAGAGAAGAGAAGAGAAGAGAAGAGAAGAGAAGAGAAGAGAAGAGAAGAGAAGAGAAGAGAAGAGAAGAGAAGAGAAGAGAAGAGAAGAGAAGAGAAGAGGAGAGGAGTTATTCTGCTCAAGTATAACTCAGTGATCTGTGAAACCACCCCTAGAGACTGGAGGCTAGTCCCTGGAAGGACAAAGTGACTTTTGAAAAGTTGTCAAGGACTCAGATCTCCTAGAATAATGGAAACAAGAATCCTTCTCCAAGGGGTCCAAGGTTGTCATATTCATCCATGCAGGACAAAGCCTTGGGGAGAGGATGTCAATTTAAATACATAGCATGAAATTAGAAGAATACGCTTTTCAAAACCACTGAAAAATCTAGAACTAAGGGTTCATTTAACAGCTCTGACTGATCTGGGTTGCTACATTAGATTAAAATGGAAAAAGAAAAAAATGTTTAAATATGTCTAAACTTTGAGTCTTCTTCCCTAAACTTACACAAATGATCCTTCCTGGGAAACGGCCGCCTTCGTGTAAGTTTGAGTGGTCGCTGTCGTCTCTGCTTTTTGTCTGCCCCAGATATGTCAGACCAGCATTCATAAGGGGAGGAGGACAAAGATTGTCCAAGACAGACAGCACCTCATTAGAACAGCATCTCTGTTCTCTGCCAAGCTGTTGTGTAAATGGAAATTCTCGATTTCACATGTGGAGACTATCCCCTTAGGGACACACACACACTGTTTGGATTCCATCATATTCTCTCCTTCATGGAGAGTTCTCCATTGTACAGGGGAGGCCAGAGCTGGACAGGGAAGCAAGGGCAGGACCCTCTTGCCCAAGGCTTGGGGGAAAGAGGAGGACTTATGACAGCTTGGTATACTTATGTCAAGAAAATGTCAGTGGGCTAAGCCAATTGCTCTAGAATCCAAGGTAGCTTTAAGAGTCCCCTCGTAGGGTCCCTAGCCTTCTTACAAAAATAGTCTTTAGCAGAAATCCATTTCCTCCCTCTCTAGGCTTTTTTCTGGTACCCCCATGGTATAGTATTCCCTCATTCTCCCCAAGTTCCTTATATTTAATTTGTCTATATGTGGAACTTGGAAAGAAGTGGGGTATAACAGACAGAACCTCTAGCATCCTTTAAGTCTCAGCTCAAAGACCATCTCCTCCAGGTGGCCTCCCTGGTCTCGCCCTAGATACTAGGGACATTCCCCAAATTCCCTCCCCTCTATCCTGCATTGAACGTAGATGTTCTGATTAATACATATTGTTTCTCTCAGAAGGTGAGCTCTTTAAAAGGCAGGGAATCTGGTTGTGTCGTCTTTGCATCTCTGTTTAATGAAATGCCTCACACCTCGTAAGCATTTAATATATCCGAATGGATCAAATAAATGATTGCCCTTATATGGCATCATCTAATGAATAAAAGGCATTTCCTGTGATTGCTTTGGCCCCACCAAGGTCAGACCTGCTACAACTTCTCCCATCCCCACCAAGATTCCAGGGTATTCTTTTTTTTCTTTTTTTCTTTTTTTAAATTTTATTTGATCATTTCCATGCATTTTTCATTAAAGACAAAGATCATTTTCTTTTCCTCCCTCCCACCCCCCGTGGCTGACGCGTGATTCCACTGGTATCATATGTGTTCTTGACTCGAACCCATTGCCATGTTGTTAGGATTTGCATCAGAGTGTTCATTCAGAGTCTCTCCTCTGTCATGTCCCCTCAACCGCTGTAGTCAGGCAGTTGCTTTTCCTCGGTGTTTCTACTCCCTCAGTTTGTCCTCTGCTTATGGATAGTGTTTTTTTCTCCTAGATCCCTGCAGATTGTTCAGGGACATTACACCGCCACTAGTGGAGACGTCCATTACGTTCGATTATACCACAGTGTATCAGTGTCTGTGTACAATGTTCTCCTGGTTCTGCTCTTCTCGCTCTGCATCACTTCCTGGAGGTTGTTCCAGTCTCCATGGAACTCCTCCACTTTATTATTCCTTTTTGCACAATAGTATTCCATCACCAACATATACCACAATTTGTTCAGCCATCCAGGGTATTCTGAGAAGTTTGTAAAATTTTTCTTTTCTCTGTTATCGGCTCAAGCTCCCACTGGCTGTTCCCCCCATTATTGGGAACCAGTGAGTAGCGCTCTAGTTCCTTTTAAGCCTAATAACAATAGCTAACATTTATATAATGCTATGTGCCAAGGTAACATTTATTAGGTTTTATGAAAAGATGGTTCAGCTAGGTAGCACAGTAAATTGAGAGCCAGAACTAGAGACTGGAGGTCCTGGGTTCAAAAATGGCCTCAGATACTTCCTAGCTTCATGGCCCTATCCCTTTGCCTAGCCCTTATTGCTCTTCTGCCTTGGAACCAATACACAGCATTGATTCCACGATGGGAGGTAAGGGTATTTTTTTAAAGAGTTATTTCAAAGATATAGCAAATTTCTAAAATTTAACCCAGTACCTCCAGGGCACATTTCCTCTTATACCAACTCATTCTCTGGGGCAGCAGGATCAAAACTCTATTCATTTCCTACATAGCTTTAGTCTTACCAAATTCACATCCAAAGGTGGCATCAATTCAAGATGTATCTTTATTTCCACTTTAGCTGGCATGGGTTGAAAAGTGCACTTCCTACTCATTGGGGTATTGATGCTAGACTGCCTGCAAAGCCCAGCCTGGCATGCCAGGATAGAAGGGAACCCATTAGACTCCTTCCCTTCCCCAGAACAGAAAAGAACAACAAAAAGGCCAAGAACGAAGGCCTGTTTCTTGGGAACCATATGGCCCTTGGGTATCATCGTGATTCTCCCAGAAGTCATCTCCCCAGCCTGCTCCACCCGGAGGTGGAAATCAGCTGAGAAAGCCAGTGGGTTCTCTATGTGCTCCAGATGCTCATTATTAGCTCTTAACACATGTTTGCTGATTTGAATTGAACTAAATGGATTAAAGAATACTTCCAACCAGTTGCCATTCTTGGTCAGTCAGTCTACCAGGAAGTAATTATTCAGCACCTACTGTATGACAGGCACTGTGCTATGTTGAGGCTACAAAGACCAAGACAAACCCAAAACAGTCCTGGCTATTAAGGGGACATCACAGTCTAATGGGAGAGGCAACATGCAGACAATTATTTAAAAACAAGCTATATATGTAGAGTAAGTTGGAGATTATCTCAGAGGCATGACGTTAAGCTGGACAACTGAGAAAGGCTTCTTTTAGAAGGGTTAAGCAGGGATTTGAAGGTAGCCAGGGAGGCCAGGAGATAGAAAGCAGAAAGGGAGGAGAGAATTCCAGATACTCAGGAAGTCAATAAAAATGCTTGGAGTCGGGAGATGGAGACTTGTGCTCTAGAAAGAGCAAGAAGGCTGGACAGATCAGTGACTCATCCGTGCCTCTTAAATGGTGTCTAGGGAAACAGTGATGAAAAGGCATCTACTTGGATATGAACGCCAGACTTGCTGCTCTGAGATGAATGAATGAAAAAGCATTTTAGTACTTTCTGTGTGCCAGTCAGCATGTCAATAAGAAGTATAAGACGTCAGGCAGGGAGGTAGCATGGCTATGGATAGAATCTGGAGTCTCATGTTCAAATATAGTCTCAGACATGTAGTGGCTGTGTGACCCTGGGCAACCCACTTAACCTCTGTCTGCCTCCATTTTCTTATCTATAAAATGGAGATAATAATGGCCCCTACCACCCAAGGGTGTAGTGGGGATTAAATGAGATCACATTTGTAAAGCACTTAGCACATTGCCTGGTGCATAGTAGGAGTTTAATCAATGCTTGCCCTCTTTCTCCTTCCTTTCTCTATATGTCTGTATTTTCTTGAAATGTGTGCCTTTCATAAACCACTTTTTAACTAATTATTAGTACCAGATGGATCTCATTTTTCCTTAAATGAAAAGAGAAGCAAAAGGGGACTAGTTTCATTAAGAGCTTTGACATTTTCTTCTGGGTCTCCCAGGAGAGGATTGTCTGCTGCATGAAAGGGTCCTGCTAAAATTGCCACGTGACTTTTGTTTCTGGCCAAGTTATTGGTGGTTGCCTCAGTTGGTCTCAAAATGAGATATAGCAATGCTCCCTGAACAAAAGGCTTTTCTTGGTCTTTAAACTAGATTCTGCCTCTGGCCACCAAATGGAATAACTGAAGCAGAAAGGGGAAAGTGGCAATCACATTATTAACAACAGAGGATGAAGAGGGTGTTGCTTTTACAAGGAAGAGAAGGTTCCCGTCTTTTCCACTTACTACCTGGTATGACCTTGAGCAATTCCTTTAATATATGAATAAAATGAGAGAATTTATGGGAATATATTTTACAAACTTAAAATACTTTATGGATCCAATCTTAGATCTGAGTCGGAAAGCTCCAAGTTCAAATCCTGACTCAGTTACTAGGTGGGAAAGTCACTAAACCTCCTGAGATCTTCCTTTTCATATCTCTACAATAAATGAATTGACCTAAATGACCTCAGAGGTCCTTTCTATCCAATGATTGTTTATGAGCAGTAATGAAATAAATGTCCCTTTTTTCAGTAATTGTAGAAAAAGAAAAATGCTTAGATTCATAATATTCTTTGCAAGACTTTTCTCTAGCCATAGCATAGTATACATTTCTCTTGTACAGAAATAGCCAGGAATGGGAGGATTCAGTCTGTCCAAATTTTTTACCTACTCCTGCCTTTATTCTTGCATGTCTGTCACTTTCTCTTTCTCAAGAAAAGACGTAAGTAAATGGTTAGATGGATTCAAGAAAAGGACTGTGCATAATAATGGGCACATACTTGCACATATCTATAGGTTCAGGAAGTCTTAGGACCTAACCACAACACAGTGAGGCATACAGGAACAAGGCCTGGACCACATTTTTTAAATAGACACTTTCAAGAATCAATAATGAATTTAGGGGACATTTTTTGTGATAAGCCAAAACATCTTTTAAAAAAATGTTTTATGACCTAAGAGAAATCTTAACCCCTCACCCAAGATCAGTTCATTTTCTTCAAAATTTTTGTTTAGAAACCATGGCATAAGTAAGAGAGTGTTGGAATTGGAGTCAGAGAACTTTGTTTCAAATTCTGCTTCTGATGCTTATTAACCCTATAACTATGGACGATTCGTTTCTTCAATCTCTTAATCTGTAAAAAGGCAAGGTGGGGGCAGCTGGGTACCTCAGTGGATTGAGAGTCAGGCCTAGAGACAGGAGGTCCTAGGTTCAAATCTGGCCTCAGACACTTCCCAGCTGTGTGACCCTGGGCAAGTCACTTGACCCCCATTGCCTAGCCCTTACCATTCTTCTGCCTTGGAGCCAATACACAGGATTGACTCCAAGAAGGAAGGTAAGGGTTTAAAAAAAAGGCAAGGCAACTAGCATTTATTAGTCATTTTCAATGATACAAGATTTAGGAAGATAGAAGCAAAAGGGAAAGCAGTTTCTGCCTTCAATGAGCTTACATTCTAAATAATATTTTATTTCCCCCCTATTAAAAGGGAAAACAATTTTAACTTTCATTTCCTTAAGTTTTGAGTTCCAAATTCTCTCCCTGTCCTCTCTCCTCCATGAAATAGTAAGCAATCCAATATAGATTTACATGTGTAATCACATAAAGCATTTCCCCATATTCGTTATTTTGTGGAAGAAATCTCAAATGAGAAAAGAAAGCAAGAAGAGGTGAAGGAAAAAGAAAGAAAGGAAGGAAGGAAGGAAGGAGGGAGGGAGAAAAGGAAGGAAGGAAGGAAGGAAGGAAGGAAGGAAGGAAGGAAGGAAGGAAGGAAGGAAGGAAGGAAGGAAGGAAGGAAGGAAGGAAGGAAGGAAAGAAAGAAAGAAGGAAGGAAGGAAGGAAGGAAGGAAGGAAGGAAGGAAGGAAGGAAGGAAGGAAGGAAGGAAGGAAAGAAGGAAGGAAGGAAGGAAGGGAGGGAGGAAGGGAGGGAGGAAGGGAGGAAGGAAGGAAGAGAGGGAGGGAGGGAAGAAGGAAGGAAGGAAGGAAGGAAGGAAGAAAGGAAGGAAGGAAGGAAGGAAGGAAGGAAGGAAGGAAGGAAGGAAGGAAGGAAGGAAAGAAGGAAGGAAGGAAGGAAGGAAGGAAGGAAGGAAGGAAGGAAGGAAGGAAGGAAGGAAGGAAGGAAGGAAGGAAGGAAGGAAGGAAAAATTAAATATGGTATATTTTAGTCTGCACTCAGACTCAACAATTCTTTCTCAGAGGACAGATGGCATTTTTCATCATGAGTGTCTGGGATTGTGTTGGATCATGGCATTGCTGAGAATAACTAGGTCATTCACAATTGCTCATCAAGGAATATTGTTGTCACTATGTACAGTGGTCTTCTGGCTCTGATCTAGTTCTGGTTTTGCATCAATTCATGTAAGTCATTCCAGATTTTTAAAAATAATCTTGCTTAGTGAGCTTATATTCGAGTGGAGGAAGACAACAAATAGAAGCAAGCTTATTTTAAAGGGAAGGAAATTGGGGTGGGGGTACCCATGTTGGGGTATGGTATCAAAGTCTAGAAAATCAGAAGGAGATCTAAGAGGAAAGGTTGGCCAGTTTGGGCTCCTCCCCAAAGTGGAAGTCCTAAGAGGAATTCATCAATACGAGAAGGGGGCCAATCTGGCAGAGGTATGTTCTAGATTGAAACTGAAGCTGAAGTATGGTATTGAGGTCTAGAAAGTCAAAAGCATAGCCAGGAGAGGGAAATAAATGACCTCTTATAACTGTCTCCTAGATTATTTCAAAGAAAGTGCAATGCTTTAGAAATACGAGTTGTTCCAATGTGCTGGCCACAGAACTATCGGACCCTGACAGTCATCCAAATTTTCAAAGAAGTGTCTCAGAGATGGGCCACTGTAGAAAGATTCAATATTCCTCCAGAACCTTCAGCAGCACATAGTTCATATTCTTAAAGTCAAGAAAGTGCTGGCCTCACAGCTACCCAGTGAGATGTCTTTGATCCATCAATTATGATGATTCCCATTTTACAGTTGAGCAAACTGGAAAAGTCTGAAAAGTGACTTTCTGAGGCTCACAGGATTAAGCAGGGTAGTGCAGTGAATAGAGCCTGAGATTTGGAGTCAGAAGACCTGGGTTCAAAATTCAGCTCTGATGTTTGCTACTTGTGTTCCTTTGGCCAAGTCACTGAACTTTTTTGAGCTTCAGTTTCCTTCTCCAGCTATACTATGAGCACAGTAATAGCTAAAGCTTAAGTAACACTCCAGGTTGGTGAACATTTTACATACATTATAGCATTTGATTTGGTTTATAAGTAAAATAAGATGGCTGGCAGACAAGATGATCCCTAAGGTCCTTTCTGGCTATTGTATGATCTTAGGCAAGTCAGTTAATGGCTCTGTGACTCAGCTTCCCCATTTGTAAAATGAGGGTGTCAAACTCAATCTCCAAAGACCCTTCCAGCTCTAAATATTGTAGGCTCTAGACCTAGTCCCTGGACCTCTCCTCCTCAGCTCTGTTGTCATTACCAGGGGGCTGGGAAGAGGCCCTGGTCACAGAGATGCTGACAGTTGTAAGGAAAATGAAACAACCATAAACGGCAGTGCCCTCATCAATCCCCTCCTCAAGCATACTGTAATAGTCTCTGATGTGCTTGAAATTTTACCTAGTGATCTTATAGACATCAAGAATTAAAAACACACACAGATATACATACACATCTCATATGATCCAGCAAGGGTCTGGGTGATTAGGAAAAACATCAAAATGTAGCAGAACCTTGGACTTTAAGCCTGGAAAACTTGCATGCAAATGCCATCTCTGATACTTTAAAGCTGTGTGACTCTGGACAACTCACTTAATTTCTCTAAGCCTCAGTTTCCTTATTTGTAAAATAGGGGTGATAAGATCTGTGAGCATCTACCTTACAATGTTGTTGTGAGGTCCAAGGAAATCATGTAAGTAAATCCTTGAGACCAGCATGGCTTATTGACCAGAAAGACATAAGTTCAAGTCCTGTCTCTGGTATATACTAACTATATGGCCCTGAGCAAGTCACCTAAACTCTGAGTTGTGCCCCAGGGCAATACCAGTGCTTAACATAGAGCCTGGTACATGGTAGGTGCTTAATCAATGTTGATCGATTGGTAGGTTGATAAGACTCTAAGACTATAAGCTGGGTTGTGATCCACATGGGCAGTGGTGAAACCACATGTCTAGACCATAAGGGACAGACAGACACAGGCACAGATAAAGAGACATAGAGTTACATGTATGGATATGTTATTGTTCAGTCATTTCAGTTGGTTTTGACTCTTTATTACCTTCTTTGGGATTTTTTTTGGCAAAGATACTGGAATGGTTCACCATTCTTCTTCTCCAGCTCTTCTGATGATATATGAGGAAACTGAGGCAACCAGGGCTAATGACTTACCAAGGGTCTCCCAGTTAGTAAATGTCTGAGGCTAAATTTGAATTCAGAAAGATGAGTCTCCCTGACTCCAGAGACAGTGCTCTGTGTACTCTGGCACCCTCTAGCTACCCAGTATGTATGTATGTATGTATGCATGCATGTATGTATATATTTTATATATATGCATATGTATAAGTATATTAGCTCTGAGACCTTAGGCAATCTGTGTGATTGCTTTGTGCCTCAGTTTCCTCTTCTGTAAAATGAGGAAAATAATAATACCTCCCTCCCTTGGTTGTTGTGAAGATAAAATTAAACATTTGTAAAGCTCTTTGCAAACCTTCAAGTGCTATAAAAATGCTATGTTGACTTTTAATTATTAATTGCCATTAATAATTCATCTTTATACTATTAATTATGAATAGCTACTATTGCTATTATTAATACAAATCTTGAGGTATATGTGTGTGCATTTCCACATCTCTATATACAAATGGCAGCTGTTTCTTTGTGGATCTGTCCAAATCTCTAGCCCTTTGCACTTTGTAAAACAATGGCCCCTCTGGCAGATCTCCTTCCGGCACTCTGGACAGAGGCGAGCTCTTCAGTTTCACCAGCATTCACCCAGCACAAGATAATAAAGTCTAAGCGAATATTGTCTGGAAAAGCAGCTGGCATTGGCGCCTTAAGCTCCTCAGACACAGGTGGGCTCCATCAATGTCGCCCTGACTGTTAGCCCTCGAGGGGCACAGGGCAGCTGCCCACTGACATCCCATCCATTGAGCCCTTCCCAAGCAGGAGGGTGCACCTGGCAAAAAGAACCCTGGCAACATCCTTGAACCAAATGTTTGTTTGAAGGCTGAGGAGCAAGTCTGGGAGGAACAGCTACGTGCGCTTTAATTACACCCTTGGTGTCCCTGAGGGCGCTGGGCACCACCCCCTCTGCAGGTGTGGCAAGATCCCCTTCAGGTAACACCTGACTTTGGGGTGTCGATGCCCTCCCTCTCCCCCTCCCACCTGCAACCTATCCCCCTGCCATCTCTGAGAAGGTGCTAAATCAATTCTTTCTTCAGGAATCTCAGTGGATGTTTGATCCTGGCAACTCCCCTTTGTCTCCAGGGCTAGGAGGGTCCTGGAAACTGGAAAAGTTAGACATGCCTGTAGCCCTTTGGTGGGGAAGGGCACATTGCAGAGAAGAATTTGCTGAGCGTGCCTGGGAACATTGGCAGAATGGAGTTGAATTGGAGGTCTAGGGGTGGAGGGACAGGGGTGGGCAACCACAGCTGCTGTGACTCCCTGTAAAGAGGCCAGTGAAGGTCCAGCACCCTGTCCCATGTTAAGGACCTCAAGAAAGCCTCCTACTGCAGCTGGCTCCTTAGCACAGTGTACCAGTCACCTTCCTGATCCCTTCGTATATAAGCATTTTAAACCCTCACTTGCTGTCTTAGTAACAATTCTGAAGACAGAAGGGCAAGGGCTGGCCAAATGGGCTTAAGTGACCAGGGTCACACAGTTAGGAAGTGTCTGAGGCCACATTTGAACCCAGCACCTCCCAGCTCCAAGACTGGTGCTCTATTCACTGGGCCTCCTCACCACCTTATACTCTTGCCCCCTTGAAGTTGGGTCCTTCCTTCTGAAGTGACTCTGGATAGAGCTTGTATGGGGGTAGTTTGCATGTTGTCTCCCCCATTCAAATGGGAGCTCCTTGAGGGCAGGGGCTCTAATTTTCCCTTTCATTGTCTCTGAAGTGCTTAGCACAGTACCTGGCACAGACTAGGCGCTTAATAAATGCTCACTACAAGAGATAAAGAAAAAGCAAACACAACTCATGCCTCAAGGATCTTCCCTCTGAACTCCAGCAAATATAAAGTGAGAAAAAAATGATTGAAACCATAATTCATACTTGTAGAGTGTTCTAAGATGTTCAGGAAACTTTCCTCATGACAATCTTATAAGAAACAAACAGTAGGTACATTTATTCACATTTTCCAGATAAGAAAACTGACTTGCCCTGTGGCCACATAGCTAGTTAATATCAAAGGCAGGATTTGAACCCCAGATTTCTCTGATTCCATGGCTTCATCTCCATTTGTAGAGGGAGAGCAATGCCCACCGCCCCATTCCCAGTGGCAGCTGGCCAACTCCCACTAAAGCACAGGAGAAGTCAGGGGGCTGAGCTCCCCCTTCTGCTCTCCCAGCAGTATCCCAGAGACCATGCCTACTTTGTCCCATAGAAGGAGTACCGCCCCCATCCTGTGCCCAGGCTATCTGTTTCTACAGAAGCCTCCTTTTCATTGAAATGAGGGCTCTGGGTCCCAGAGCAGCCAAAGGGGAGGGTTTGTTTCCATGTCTGTGTGGCAGGTGATGGGTTCTCTTTGCCCCTCACCACCACTTTTCAGTCTGTCATCTCAAGAAGGTTAACCCCAGTGTAAAATGTTCCCCGTAATTATGCTCCGAAACACTCCCTGCCTGCCACGTGTACCAATAAACGCCTGGAATAACTGTCAAGCTAAATGAATCCCATTTGGCCAAAATGATTATTGAGAGATCTTCTAACTCCCTATTAAGCAGTCGCGGAACCGAGCTGTAATCAAAATGTTTATTTCAATTAGAATTATTACAGTCAATAAAACCTCAAGTAGAAAGTAAACTTCATTTTGTCAAATGGAGGCCACAGGCTACTCACGCGCCCAAGGCTTCTGCTGGCTGCTGGAGTCTGAGGCCCAGAATGAGACTCAAATGAGAGCTGCCAAGAGCCATTAACTTCTGTCTAGCTGACCTCGAGCTTCTTTCCCAGGGTGGACAAAACCAACACAGATCTCTGTCTCAGCTACCGTTACCATAGCAAAAGGATGGGGCAGGTGCCTCTTTGTTCCCTTGGTTACAGAGCAGGGAAATATAGAATCACAAAATCTCAGATTCCGAGATGGTCTCGGTGGCCATTTAGTCTGACCCAAACCCAAAGGCGCAGCCCTATTAGGACAGGACCAACAAGTTGTCTTCCAATAAGATGGCGTCCATCAGAAGGTAGTCCATTCCACTTAGCCATAGTTCTCAGGGTTGGTGGATAGAGTGCTGAACTTTGAGTCAAATCTGGCCTCTAACACTGGCTTTGTGACTCTGCAAGTTATTTAGCCTCTTTCAGTCTCAGTGTCCTCAGCTATAAAATGGGTTTGGGTGATAAAAGCACCTACCTCACAGGGTTGTTGAGAATAAAATGAGTCAACATCTAGTGTTTTATAAATTTTAAAGCAGCTATAGAAATGCTAGTCATTATAATGATGATGATTGATTATTATTATGTTTGTTTTATTACATGTCCTATTTCTTAAGAATTTGCCAGCTGTATGAATGATGGATTGCCTCAGCCTCTTTCCAGAAAAATATGCCTTTCCCTTCATTCAAATCAGTAAGCAAATTTTAGGCACCTGCCATGTTCTATTTACAGAGCTCATCACCGAGGATGTCAAAATCAAACAAAACCATCTTGTCTTCAAGGGGTTTTCAGTCTGATGGATATGGGGCAGGTTCCCAGAGAAATGTGATGCAAAAGGACTTGAGGAAGGAGAGAACAGTGAATTCATTTCCCTTGACCCCCCCCCATCAGTGCCAAATAAGTGGACAGCTAAGACTGAATGGCAGAAGACAAAAGAGACCCCAGGAGGGACCAATCATCTCCCTCAATTCCATTCAGCAGCCATTTATTAAATGACTACAAGGATCCAGGCTTGGGGTACAAAGCCCAAACAAAGGAGTCCCTGAATTCCAGGAGTACTTGAGGACAGAGACAGTTTCACACTGAAACAAAAACAAAGTAATTAGAAGAGGGGGCATGGAGTGGGACACAAGGAGAAGGGTGTATAATGAATGCTTAAATTTGACTTTTAAAATATATTTGAACTCCAATGGTTCCCACTCCATTTCTCCCCACCATTTTGGGGGTGGGGGTGGGGAGTGAGTATAGGAGGGGAGGTTGGTAAACCTCTCTGATTAGGAAAAAGATTAGGAACTGCCTCTCTATATCCTGCCTCCTCAGTCATTAACTTGGAGTGGATTCAATTATTAGTGGGATAAAGAAGACCTGGAGGAATGGGAAGGAGAGCAGGAGTTTTCTTTCATTAGTGGTCATCCACTCTCCTACCTCCTGCATATATACTCACTCTTCCTAATCTTCTTCCTTCTTCCTCCTCTTCCTCTTCCTCCTCCTCTTCATTCCTCCTCCTCCTCTTCCTCCTCCTCCTTCTCCTCCTTTTTCTTCTCCCTCTCCCTCTCCTACCCAGTGACTCACAGGATTCCTGTTGCAGCTAAGAACCTAAATCTCCCTTTGATACCCATGATCCCTGGCTGGATGCCCTCTTCTGCCCCATATCAATCAATCAATAAGCATTTATTGAGCTCCAGCTATTTGCCAGGCACTATGCTAGGCACTGGGGATAGAAACCAGAATGATAAGGGTTTGGCAAAGGAAGGGAAGGCGCACTGCAAGTCCCCTGAGTTGATGAAATCTCATATCTGGACCCCCAAACAAAAAGAAAACAGAAAAAACCCCGTTAAGAAAGGCAGAACTTAACTCTAGAACATTAAATCCCTCAAGAGTGAGGGTTATGGTTTCTATGGAGGGAAACTCCAGAATATGACCACAACCCAGTACGGACAGAACAAGGGTGGATGTGAGCCAGCTCCCTGAAGGCAGGGCAGGCTGACCAAGACCGAGGAGTGGACACAGTGTACCCAGGAAATCAGCAGTATCTCCAGGAGCCTAGGACAGAGGAATCTATATGCAGGGCTGATGTGCAAGACAGGATCATTCTGCCAGAGATGGTGGCCAGCATGGTGGGCATCTACAATGGCAAGACCTTCAGTCAGGTGGAAATTAAGCCTGAGATGATTAGATGTTACCTGGATGAATTCCCTATCACCTACAAGTCTATGAAATACCAGGCAGTGAAGCCACCCACTCCTCTCATTTCATCCCTCTCAAGGAACCCAGATACTGGCAACAAAAGCAAGAAGATTCTGAACAACAAAACCCAAGAAAGCCCACCTCCACACACAAGCCCGGAACGCATTCCCTTCTCCTTCCCATCTCTCCAAATCCTGATCTTAGCCTCAGCCTGGCATTCACACCCTCAGGATCCTGCTCCTTCCTGTTCTCTCATTCTTTTTTCCATTCTTCCTCATCACACACTCTTAGTTCCAGGCAGTCTGGCTTGCTTGAGGTTCCCTCCACATGGCATGCCATGGTCTACCCCCATATCTTGGCACTGGCTGCTCCTTCTGCCTGGATTGTCCCTCCCCACCCCAGTCTCTTGAGCTTCCTTCCAAGCTCAGCTCTGGTGCTGCTGCCCAGGTGACATCTTTCCTGATACCTCCAGCCATCTGGGCTCTTGATCCCCTTTGTTTGACCGGACATTGCTCTGTGTTATTTCATATTTGCTTCTGAGCTTCTTTCCAGGAACCTGTAAGAGTAGGGACAGTTTGGGTTTTTGCCTAGGTAGCCTCAGAACCTAGAGCAACAGCAGTGCCAAGTAGGCTGCATCATCCATTCTTACTGAACTGAATCCTCCTCAAATGTTCGACTGCCATGCCACCTCTTCCTTGAAGCCTTCCATAATCTGCCTAGCTGTTAGCTCTCTCTCTCTTCTTAGATAACCTTGTATTTGCCCCTCCTGCCCCTCACTCTATCCTCATCCTCAGGAATGTGGAAGCTCCTTAAGGAAACAAGTGGTTTCATCTTTCTTATGCTATCTCCAGGACTGGGCACAGGGTTCTTTTCTTTTGCACATAGTAGGTATTCCATAATTGTTTGTTGAATTCAACCAATGACCAGGTACTATGCAAGGTGCTAGAAATAAAGACAAAAAAGGATGGTTTCTGCCCTCAAGAAGCTTTCACTCTATATTGGGGAAATTTAATTTTTTTTAAACATTATTTTATTTGGTCGTTTTCATACATTATTCACTGGAAACAAAGATCGTTTTCTTTTCCTCCCCTCCCCTTCCCCCCCCCCCCCCGCCTTTCCCTCTCCCATAGCCGACGCATGATTCCACTGGTTATCACATGTGTTCTTGACTCGAACCCATTTCCCTGTTGTTGGAATTTGCATTATAGTGTTCATTTAGAGTCTGGAAATTTAATTTTTTAAAAAGCAAAATATAAACAAAGTAAGACTGTAGTAACAAACAAAACAAAGTAAGAAGGTACTAACAAGCAAAGGGATGAGGAAGTCTTAGGTGAGAGTTGGAACCTAAGCTGAGTCTTAACAGGACCTGGGGGTGGGGAGTGCAGCTAGGTGGCTCAATGGATAGAGATCCAGGAGGTTCTGGGTTCAAATCTGACCTCAGACACTTCCTAGCTGGGTGACCCTGGGCAAATCAATTTACCCCCATTGCCTAGCCCTTGCTGTTCTCCTGCCTTAGAACCAATATTCTAAGACAGAAAGAGTTTTGTAATAATTGATTAATTAAAAAAGAAAAAGGAAATGAAGCTTCTCAGTGGTAAAGGTGAGGATATCCAGTGTGGGAATTAGCCAGTGCAAATGCAGTTATCAGAGATGGAACATCAAATGCAATAACTACAGAAAGGTAGATGGGAGCCAGAAGGGGAAGGACCTTAAATGCCAAGGAGAAGAGTTTGTTTGAACCTAGAGGTAAGAGGGAGCCACGGGGGCTTTTCTTTTTAACCCCAACTTTCCATTTTAGAATCAACACTAAGTATTGGTTTCAAGGCAGAAGAGCTGTAAGAACTAGACAAATAGATTACACAACTAGGATGCGTCTAAATCCAGATTTGAACCCAGGACCTCCCTTCTTTAGGATTGGCTCTCTATTGACTGAGCTGCCTCATTGCCCCCCAAAACTGGGGCTGCTTAAGCAGAGGTCCAGTAGGGTGAGACCTGAGCTTGTGGAATGTCGGTCTGACAGCTGCCTTTAGGGAATCACACAAGGTCATCATTTCCTACATGATTAAGGCCTGTGTTTTATAAGGAAAAGGGTGGTTATGGCCATCCAGATTTCCTTCCCCCACCCAAACAGGGATCCATCCCCAGGGGGCCTTGCCACCTCCTAGTATTCCCCTCTCTGAATCTTCTGGGTAGCAGCAGCCTTCTCAAACTGGCTGGGTAACTAATGGTGCAGTGCTGGGGTGGCAGTTTTGATTAATTTTAAATTCTCATCCCTTGACATTTTAATCAAAATAATTTAAAATTCTATTAAGTGCATGATGCCAAGCTTTGCCAATTGGAGCCAACAGGCACCGAGGCTTAGGGAGTAGAGACAGGGTAGGGGCAGAGGTGGGTGGGGGCGGGAGGAGAGAGACAAAGCACAGGAACAGCTGTGGCCTTGAACCTGTGAGAGCTTGGGGTCTGCGCTTCTCCCAGGAGTCGGGGCATCAGGCTCTAGCTCCAAGGGAATATAAGCAAGGTCTGAGGACACAGAACAGGTCCTGGCTGAGGATGTGGCTAGGCACGTCTCAGGGGTCTGGAGCCACTCAGGTCTCGCGGATGCCCGATGGCTCAGGGTTCAAAGCTGTCATCCTGAATCACAGATACCTGACCCTCTCTGAGGTACTATTCAGTGTCTGTGAATGATGACAATGAAGAAAGAAGGCTGACAGCACATAGGCAAGCACAGAATGCCTTGAACACCTGCCATTTACCTAGGGCAAGTCATTTCCCTCTCAAGGTCTTGTTTCTCCATCAGTAGACTGAGGAGGGTTAGACTAAATGATCTCTAAGTTCTGGTCAACAAAGATTTTGAAATCAATCATTTAAACATGTGACCTTGGCCAAATAATTGGCTCAATTTGGGTCTTAGTTTCCTTATGTGTCTAATGAATAGGTTGAATTCCTCCCAACTCCAGTATTCTCTGACTTTAACTAAATAAAGGGCGACTATTTTACAGCCAAATTCTAATTTCAGTTAAGTTCAAACATTTGTGGAGGGGAAAGCTAGTGAGCCAGTGTTAGAGATGGGAGGTCCTGAGTTCAAATTTGACCTCAGACACTTCCTAGCTGTGTGACCCTGGGCAAGTTACTTACCCCCCACTGCCCAGCCCTTACTGCTTTTCTGCCTTAGAATCAATATGTTAAGTCAGAAGTTAGGGCTTAAAAAATTGTTATGAAACCCCTACTATGTGTAAGTCTCTGTACTAGGCACTGGAGGGGATTCAAAGATAAATATGATAGGCTTCCAGCCTCTAACTTCCTTCCAAACTCAGCTCAAATGCTATTGGCCACACAAAGCCTTTCCTGACTGCTCCATAGCTCATGTCTCTCTCCAGTTAATTTGAATTTTTCATTATTCAATTGCTTCAGTCATGTCTGACTCTTAATGACCTCATTTGGGGTTTTATTGACAAAGATACTCAGTGATTTGCCATCTCCAGCTCAATTGACAGATGAGGAAACTGAGGCCAATAAGGTTAAGTGACTTGCCCAGGGTCACACCACTAGATAGTATCTCAGTCCGGATTTAAACTTAAGAAGTCTTCCTGAAGACAGATCCAGTGCTCTATCCATTGCACTACCTAGCTGCCTGCAGTCCTTAGCATTGCCTTGAAGCTAGTGTCTGAGATCAGACTTGAACTCAAGAAAATGAGTCTTTCTGACATGGCCCAATTCTGACTGCCCAATTTGTATATACTTTATGCCAATTTTTATCTACTTTTATGTGTATAAGTTATTTCCCAAAAATGTATTCTTTTTTTTAAAACCCTTACCTTTTGTCTTAGAATCAATACTGTGTATTGGCTCCAAGGCAAAAGAGTGGTAAGGGCTAAGCAATGGGGGTGAAGTGACTTACCCAGGGTCACACAGCTATGAAGTATCTGTGGCCAGATTTGAACCCAGGACTTCCCATATCTAGGTCTGGCTCTCAATCCACTGAGCTACCCAGTTGCCTCTGAATATATTCTTCTTGAGGGCAGGAACTATTCCATCTGTATCTCTGTATCCCTAGAGTAGTGAATGAGTTCATTGAGTGAACTAGTGAACTTCTTAATCAACAGGAAAAAAGATCCCCTCATTCCTTGTAGATCAAAATAGCTGTACTAACCCTTTGGGGGATGGCAAAGAGGCTAGGAATCAGGTAGGTAGGTAGGTGCCCATTGACTAGAGATTAATTGGACAAGGTAGCAAGTAGATGTAATGGTTTATTGTGGAGTCATAAGAAATAAGAGGAGGACTTCAGAGGTTGGGAAGAATCCTATGAACTGATGGCGAGTGGAGTGGGCAGAGCCAAACAAACAATTCTATAATGGCCACCATCACATAAATGAAAACAGCACAGGGATCATTTGAAGAGGGCATTTCAAGAGAGGATTTCAGCAGGCACTGATGGCCTCAGTAGCCTTCCTCAAGAAAGCTGGAGGGCAGAGGGTGTTCAGGGTGAGAGAACAGCATGACCAAAGACACCAAACGAGGCATACGAGGAAAACCACACGATTCTGTTTCACTAGCATGTAAGAGGAGAATCATAAAAGAGAGAGACTAGTCAAGAAAGGCAAGCCAAGGAAGATAGGCTTTAATCACTGGGCAAGGGGAGCCATGGAGGGTTAGGAGCATCCATCTCTCTCAAAGACTTCTGAGAAGCAGGATCTCAATATGAAGAAAATGGATCCAAACCACAATCAGGGCAAGGATCCTAGACTCAGAGCCAGAGAATGTTTTCATTTAAATATGTTCCATTGCTCAAAAGTTTCCTCACTGGGGCACTGGCGAGGGACAGTGCCAGATGGACCTTCTAAGGAAGGCAGAGGGGCCTTCAGGAAGACAAGATCCCAAAAGAAGACCTCCATGACACTGGCTAAAGGCTGGAGAGTCTTAAAAGGTGAGAACATGTGGATGGGTGCCCACATCCATGGAATTGTGCGGCCATGTCATCTGTTCATTAGGCAATCATTTACCTAAAGAATGCTGTGGAGTGAGGAGGGCCTGGGTTTGAATCCTCTATGTGGACACTTACAACATGTTCAAATCACTGGGCTTCAGTTTCTCCATCTTTAAAATGAGGGAGGTTGGTCTTCTTGACCCCCACGGTCCCTTTCAGCCCCATATTTGTGCTGCTATGATCTGGACAATCTACTCTCCAATATCAGATTTCTGCCTCTGTAAAATCATCTCTCTGCCCCCCCCCCATCCCCCGGAGCCTCTATCTTCTCAGGGATGCCTCATAGGGTCCTTGAGATCTGTGTGATGTCACTGTGCCAGGCATCACAACAGGCTCTATATTACAAATGCAAAACAAAACAGGACCATCACCATCACCATCACAAACAAAAACAAACCCAACAAACTCTGCCCACAACAACAGCTGTTTTCTGGGGGGAATAAAACAGTTACAGCAATCTGAAGCATGAGATAATATGAGGAGGGAAAATAAGGTCATCAGGAAGGAAGCCTGAGATCCTGGAATGGCCAGCGATTACAACTGGGTGGAACCTCAGAGACCATTTGATCCAATGCAAAGTGATCTAGAGTCCCCAGTGCAAGATCCCCCAAAGTGTCCATCCAGCCTTGGTGTGAAGACCTCCAGGGAGGGGAAACCTCCCGGTCTCGTCCCTCAAGGTAGCTTATTCTGCTTGGGACAGTTCTTACTTGCCATCAAAAAGATAAATAGCCTTGGTTTTATTCAGCCATTGGAAGGGAGAGCTTGCCTGCTGAAGGAAATGCATCTCACCCCATTGATGGGTCACCAACCCATTTGGCAGTGGTACCTGGCACATAAGAAGTATTGAATAAACGCTTGCTGCTTGATGGATTGATTACTTGGTTCGGATGGTTTTTGTTTTTTGTTCTTAAAGGTTCTTCACGTTGGTTAACATTCCTTCCAGCATGTCTCTTTCCAGATTGACTGACTAGCTGTATCCATATGCATGAATCACAAAAGCAGAAGGATTTAATCTCTGCTTCCAACATCCTACAGGCTCATAATGAAAACTCTCAAGTTCGTGGCATCACTAACCTCTTGATTCCCAATTAGGAGACTGGAGGGACTGAACCAGTCAAAGAGAAAGGGCACGTTGAAGATGAAAGATTGGAGTCATTAAGGAGAATGGCTAAGAGGAGCTCCAAGTCAAGGGAGGGAGCTCGAGCCATGAGATGGGGTCCTCTGGGGGAGGATGGGGTGGGGGAACATTAATCCTGACTTACTTGGAGAGAAAAAGAAAACTTGATTCTATCTTAAACACAACACACCAAGCTAGAAACCCGGTGAAAGACTAAGTCCTGGTGAAACTATAGACTCTAAAGCTAGAAGGGCCTCTAGAGGTGACCTGGCCCAACCTTCCATTTGGTAGATGAGGGGGATGGGGGCTCAGGCAGGTCAAGGAACTTACCTAAGTTTACATCAGGTGACAGAGGAAGAATTTGAACTCTTAAGTCCTCAGATTCCCAAACCATCATCCTCTCTATTCCTGAGGAGTAAACTCCCCATTTCTAAAAGCAATATTGACTTCTATGTTAGCAATGGCACCAGGAGATGTCACTTCCCTAATCTGCTATCTTCAGGGGTTCTCTACTGCTCTTTGGAGAAAATTCAGCTCAGCACAGTGGCTAAGACTTGATTGGTACAATGCAAGAGGTATAAGAATGTTTGAATTGGGTGCTCTGGACCCTCATTTCTAATAATTCCCTTCTCTGCTATATTTAAGAGCCCTCCTTGACTCACACTTATGGCATTTCTTTCTCCTCTCCCATGCTCTCTCCCCCTCCCTCTCTCTCCCTCCCTTCCTTCCTTCCTTCCTTCCTTCCTTCCTTCCTTCCTTCCTTCCTTCCTTCCTTCCTTCCTTCCTTCCTTCCTTCCTTCCTTCCTTCCTTCCTTTTTTCTTTCTCTCCTTCCTTCCTTCCTTCCTTCCTTCCTTCCTTCCTTCCTTCCTTCCTTCCTTCCTTCCTTCCTTCCTTCCTTCCTTCCTTCCTTCCTTCCTTAACAATTAGTAAAGGGCTACTCCAGATATAAAGATAGCAAAGACTCTATCCTTACCTTCACAGAGCTTACATTTTCTTGGGAGCAAACTGTTGGGCAGAGCCTTTTCCCCCTGGCTATTGCCCAGAAATAAAAGCTCTGTAAATGTTGGGAAGAGAACTAAAGGACTGAAATTGGATTAGAGTCCAATTAAGTCCCTGACCACGGACATCTCTTTTGAAGTAAATGAAGGCCTTTGGGATTTCCTGTCCATTGTGACCAGTCGTTGCCTGTGAATGAAGGACAAAGCCAGCAGGGGATGACAGATCTGCTTTCAGAAGAGGCTAGAGAACAGTCTGGGGCAGCCCCAGAGCTAGGAGAATACAGGCAATTACTGCCTATTGGCATCGGGGGCTCCAGCAAGAGGGTGAGATGGCTCTTGGGAGGATGGGAGGGAGCTCACCCTTGCACCTTTTTGCCAAGATGTGTCTCTTGTTCATCATGGATCCCCTTTGTGCAGAGCAGTTGTGCAAGGCCCTCATTATCCTTTCCCACCATCATCAATGTCTCCAGAGATGCTTGTGCAAGACCTCTCCAATCAGTCCTGGAGGATGATGTCAGTTGTGCACAAGATATCCAGTTCAACTTCTTGTTTACACCAGAATGGAACCAGATGAATGAGAATAATGCCAATTTAAATTCATGGGTTAGCTGTATTTACGTGAATGTGTTAGGTCACCATAGAGATGAGACACAGAAACCTGAATAAGCCACATCCTAGGGTGGGTGGAAAAAAGACTGTAACAGAAATAAGAATAGCATCTGGGGGACAGCTGGGTAGCTCAGTGGATTGAGAGCCAGGCCTAGAGATGGGAGGTCCTGGGTTCAAATTTGACCTCAGACACTTCCCAGCTGTGTGACCCTGGGCAAGTCACAGTATCGATTCCAAGACAGAAGGTAAAGGTTTAAATTTTTTTTAAATTAAAAAAATAAAAGAATAGCATCTGCTTCCCAAGGTTGTTGGGAGGATCAAATGAGGCTGTATTTGTAAAACTTGTAGCATAGTATCTAGCACACAATAGACACTTAAAAAAAAAAAAAACAACCCTCACCTTCCATCTTAGAATCAATATTGTGTATTGGTTCTGTGGCAGAAGAACATCAGGGGCTAGGTCGTTGGAGTAAAATGACTTGTCCAGGGTCACACAGCTAGGAAGATTTGAACCTCCCATCTCCGGGCCTGGCATTCTATCCACTCAACCACCCAGTTGCTCCCCTCCACTTAATCTGTGTATATGTTGAAAAGTTCTTTAAGGGAAGAAATGAGTAACAACTGACTCTCTGGGGGTGGGAAACACATACCCTGGACGTACTTTTGACTTTAAACTTCATTATTAACATTAGTTTAACCCCTTTCTCAAGTCTAGACAATCAACAGTAAAATAGCTCAAATGCTATTTATAATGTTCCCTGAATTCCGAGGGTGTAAATGCTCACACGTATTTAGAAGGAATTGTTTCAGCACGTTGTAGATAGTTCAATGAAGAATGCTTGTTAGGGATTTGAATGGCATTTAATTCAGAGACCATGTGGTACAATGGAAAATGTACAAGGTCTGAAGTCAGAAGATCTGAGTTCAAATTTCACTTCTGCCATTGACTACTGCTGTGACTTTGGACAACTCACTCTCTTTTCACTAGGTCACTATTCTTTGTCTGTAAACTGAAGGAGCTGGACTTAGTGACTTGTAAAGTTCCTTCCTGCTCTAAATCTATGATCTTATGGCCACATAAAATTAGATTTTGGGGGGATAGATTGGACCTTCCTGTTTGTTGTGCTACAATTCTTGGATCTAGAGCCCTAAGGACTAGGGCACTTCTCCCAATCCATGATTCTATGTACTTATGAATCCATGAGAAGGAGCTCTTTGTCCCTAGAGCCTAAAGCCCTGGGTTCAAATCCTGCCTCTAACATTCCCTCCCTGTATGGCCTTCACTTCACCTGTTTAAGCCTCTGTGTCCTCAACTGTCAAATGAGGAGGTTGGATTTTGGGACCTTGAAGACCTCTTCCAACTCTAGACACGATCCAGAAGACAGTCACTTTTCAAAGTAGTCACCTGGAAGCCATATGCTCATTCCCACAGTATTGCCACTTCCCAAAGCATGTTTGGATCTCCTTCTTTGGTAAGTACCTACCTTTGGAGCTAATCCAGGAGGTCCCCTCTTGTCCTTACCCACCAGTCAAGAAAACCAGGCTTATTGTCTTATTACCATATTATGAGAGACCCTCCTTGTTCCATGACATGAAGACACTGTTCATCAATCAATCAGCCAACCAACATTTATTGAGTGCCTGCTTTGTACCAGGCACTAAGCACAGAGAATGGATGAAACAATTCCAGTGAGTAATTAAATCCCAAAGGAGGAGACAACAAGGGCAGAATCAAATCCATAATGCAGATAAGCACCAAATCAAAAAGAGATTTGTCTCCTTGGGGAAACCACTTTAATGCCCCTATTTCAAAGCCCGTGTTCTCAGTGAATGTGTCTCACCCAGCTCAGATTTCTGCCTGCAAACAAACCCCTTTAAAGAAACAACCTCTCAGAGAGCTGCTATTTGATTTGCGGGGGATAATTGCTCAGGGCTTAATCTAAGCAAATCAACCAGCAGTGAGCACTAGCCCTGAACACCTTAGAAGGCAGTTAGCAGGAAATGGGTCCAGAAACATTCATGGCAGCCCTGAGCCCCTCCGTGGGCATCATTCTATGTCTATTTCTTTATCTTTCAGTTGTGAGATGAAATGAAGATCATGGATCCAGAAGGATAATTAAGGCCATTCTCATTAACTAATCTCCTCCATGGAATGACTAGACTGTGTACAACTGTGACAAATAATAGAACAAAAAAATGCCAGCAAGAGCTTATGATGCCTTCTGTATCTGTTCTGTAGCCCCAAAGCATCTTTGGAGTCAAGCACTTCCAAGAAAACTCTGCCTCAAAGTTAGACTGTCCTGTTCTACCTGACCCTATAGAGGGATCTAGAAACAAGGCTGACCCAGGGCTGAGGTGGAGTCCTTCGTGGGGCCAGCAGAAGTCCTCTTGGGCACAACTCAACCAGAACTGCGCCAGTCAGGACAAAGGAGAAGACAGCACTAAAGCCTCCAATAACGAGGAGGCAGAAAGAGGAGGTGAGCCAAACAGAGACAGAGAAGTAGTTTGCACAACGTGCAGACAAATGGGGATTCAAACTAGAAGGGATATTCAGGGACAGAAAGGGAACATTGACTTCAACAGGTCAATGAATGCATGGGACAGGCAGAGAGCTCAGTCCAAGTTTAAGTTCCAAGGACTGGATACCAGCAAGATCCAAGCTTGAGCAAAGAGTCTGATGGATGATTTGTTATGCTCAAGCAAGGTATGTGTGACTGCATCATCTAAAGCCCAAGCATGTGATGCTGGCCTCACCCTGCTGTTCCTCTGAATGATCTACAGCTGCGGACAGTTCCAAGTCATCACTGGCACTTCCTGCATGGGAAACAGCTGTGTCCAAGTAGTATTTACTCAGGCCTGGGGGTGGTGGGAACATGGATAACACAACCCAGAGATGGAGAAGAGTGAAAGAGTGAATGAGAAATCTAACTGAACCTAGGTGCTTGCATTCTTTAAAAGCTTGTTCTAATTTATATAAGGACACTATCCCTATATAAATACTTTGGATGGACCCCCTTTGGCATTCTTATGGGAGGGCATGTGTATAAGAATGCCAGTACTGGATGCTCCTCAGTTTCATATCCCATAATGAGTGTATTAACATAAGAAACTAGGAAAATGTGCTACCTTTAATTCTTAACATTTATAAGAGACCCATTTGGCACACGAGACATTCTTCTGGTCTACAGCTTACCTGGGTAGCAAGGAAGGGATCTAGTTTCTGGGTCTCTTGTTTACTAACTTCCAGAGGTTTGTGGTTTGAGCCATGGACACAAATACCCCTGAGAGAACTGGAGAGCGTTCAGCTGGTGCTGCTGCTGGCCTTGTGACACAGAGTCATTACTATGGAAGAGAATTGATGTCTTTTAAGCTTAATTTGGTTCAATTCAACAAACCCCAATTAAACATCTGCTAATTGCCAGACACTGCTCTAGGCACTGCAGATACAAAGATAAATGTGAAACAATCCCTGCCCTCAAGGAGCTTACTAGGGGGAACATCACTTAAACTGATCAATGATTTTCTGAGTCAGTAGAACGTAATGCAAAATAATTTCTAAAGGGAAAGAGCAGTATGACAGTGATCTAGAAAGGTCTCATCTAGGAGACCTGCTTAGAAGGAAACTAGACATTCTCCAGACACACAATTTATTTTGTAAATAAATTGTAAATAAAATCTCTTGGGAATTAATTAAATTCCTGGTGACTCCACTCTTAAATATTCAAGTACTATTTTAAAATAACCTTTAAAAATAACCCTTCCCCCCCCCTTATATGAGGTAGAAGCTGCCTCTTTTGATGATGTAGCCCATTATTTAAGGCTCTCTCTCCCCCCCACCCCACTCCACCAAACTTAAATCTAAATGCAGGAACCGAGACCAGGACAATCTGGATCCCCTGCTCTCCCTCAGAGAAGTTCCCCCTATTTCCCTAGCTCTCCCTTCGTCCAATACCCCCAGCCCCACCAACAAGAATAGAAGGGCCAGTGTACTGACCCTCAGCAAACACTGAGACTCTTCTTGTTTTTAGAAACTACTTGTGGAGTAGAGGAGAGGTTGCTGCTGCCTCCCTACCCTCACAGGTCAGCTGTTCTGCCTCTGACAATAGTGACCCAGGGAGGAAGCAACCATCTAAGTGCCAGCCTTGCAAACCCCAACCTAGAAAGCCATTGTCACTTTATCTTTTCCCAGAACCACTTGGGCACAGTCAGTGTCCGGGATGCAATTAAAGGAAGCAGTGAGAGAAATGAGATGAGAGCAGTAACAGCATCCTAGCCGCTGCCCCTCTCTTAACAGAGGGGTTTGAGCTTGAGAAAAAGGCTGGCATTTGAGGACCTCTGAGAAACAGACTAGAATTCACTTGCCTGGCCCTCCTCTCCAGATGGACAGCTCCCTGATCCCAAGTCTCCCCCTCCTCCCCGCAAGCTCACGGTTTGGGGGGCACCCCTGACATTTTCTAGGAGATGCTATTATGTGTGGAATAGACCCCAGGACTTGGGTTTCTTTGGCTCCAACAATTTCAGCACCACCCAAAAAGGAAAGTATTTGGAGCCCATCAGCCTCCTCTTCTTTCTGCCTCGGTGTGCAATCTGTCATCTCTGCTTTCTCTTGTCCCCCACCTAGCTGTTGTTTCATTGTCTCACAGCTGTCTTCCATCTCCATTTTGATTAGTTTCCTTCTGCAAGCACATGGATCCAATTTGGGGCATAGAATGAGCCCATTCTGGCAATTAGGTTGTTGGTTTTTTTAATTCGATATTTTTTACACTTTGTGAAATGGTAGCCTCGAGCCTCAGAAACTCCTCATAAAGAAAGTCGCTCCTGCTATTTGCCTAAACTTTTAATTCCCTCCAAACGCTACAGTTTAGTGGATGGAGTGCAAGTTACAGACGTGGAGTCAAAGACTTGGGATTCTTATCGCCTCTGCTGTTTACTAGCCCTGTGACTAGGAGGCAAATCACTTCAACAGCCTGAGTGAGCCCCAGGCAGCTGTCAGAGCTGATCTGTGAAGGCACAGGTGGCTTGAAACACATCACAGGTCCAAGATGGATTGGCACGATGCCCTCCAGAGGAGGTGGGGCACCTGCCAGGATACACCCAGAAACTAGATGACTGCAGCTCCAGAATACTCTCTGCATAAATAGACTTAAATAATTATAGAAACATGAATTGCTTATGGGTAGACTAAGCTGATATAATTTTAAAAACCCTTAAATTAATTTACTTATTCATTGTCATACAAATCAAATTACTAGAGAATTACTTTATAGAGCCAGAAAAAATAATAATGAAATTTATCTGAAGGAACTAGAGGTCAAGAATCTCAAGGGAAATAATAATAATATTTTTAAGTGAGAAGGAAGGGAGCCTAGCCAAGACTGGATATTAAATAATACTATAAAGCAATAATCATCAAAATTATTGGTATCTGGGGCAGATGGGCTAGGTGGCCCAGTACATAGAAAACCAGGCCTGAAGATAAGAGGTCCTGTGTTCAAAATTGGACTCAGATAGTTTCCTAGCTGTGTGACCCTGGACAAGTCACTAAATCCCCAATTGCCTAGCTCCTTACTACTCTTTCTGCTTTGGAACCAATGCTTAATATTGATTCTAAGACAGAAGATAAAGATTTTTTAAAAGTGATTGGTATTTGCCAAAGAATATAGAGGTAATCAGTGGGACAGATTAGATATGTGAATTATGGAAGCAACTGAACATAATATCCTTGTGTGTGAAAAACCCAAGAACTCCTGCAACTAGGATAAAAACTAATTATTTAACAAGAAATGCTGCCAGCCAAGTAGCATATGAGATAGAGTGCTGGGCCTAGAGTCAAGAAAATGTGAATTCACATCTAGCCTCAAACACCTGCTATATGACCCTGCACAAGTCACTTAACCCTATTTGCCTCAGTTTCCTCATCTTCAAAATGAGCTGGAGAAGGAAATGACAGATGACTCCAGTATATATGCCAAGAAAATCCCAAATGGAGTCATGAAGGGTAGGATATAACTGAAACAACTGAATAATAACTGGGAAAATTGCAAAGTAATCTTGAAGAAACTAGATATAAACTAACATTGCACACTATATATCAAGATGTATTCTAAGTGGATGTATGTCTTAGACATAAAATATGACACCATAAACAAATCAGAAGAGTAAGAAATGAATTACCTTTCAGATCTATGATTTGAGGAATAATTCATGACCAAAGAAGGGATAGAGAAAGGCCATAGAAAGTAAATTGGATTATTTTGAGTATATAAAATTAAAAATTGGGGGCAGTTGGGTGGCTCAGTAGATTGAGATCCAGACCTAGAGATGGGAGGACCTGAGTTCAAATCTGGCCTCAGACACTTCCCAGCTGGGTGACCCTGGGCAAGTCACTTGACTCCCATTGCCTAGCCCTTACCACTCTTCTGCCTTGGAGCCAATACACAGTATTGACTCCAAGACGGAAGGTAAGGGTTTAAAAAAATTAAAAATTACACAAAACAAATGCAATGCAGCTAATATCAGAGGGGATATAGATAACTTAGGAAAACTCTCTCTGCAGAAAATTTCCCCAATGAAGGTCTCATTTCCAAGATATATAAAAAAGAGATTCAACTTTATAAGAATAAGAGTCATTCCCCAAATGATAAATGATCTAAGGAGAATGCGAGGAATCGTTTTTCTAAGGAAGAGTCCAGGTTATTAATAGCCATCTAAAACTATTCCCCAAATAATGAACAAATCAAGAAAAGCAACTCTGAGGTTCCAGCTCACAGTTTTTAGATGGACAAACCTGACAAAAATGGAAAATGATAAATGTTAAAGGACTGAGGGAAAATGGCCCATCAATGCATTTTTGGGTAGAGCTGTGAATTGGCCCAGCCATTCTGAAAAGGAATTTAGAAGTGTGCCCCCAAAGTTACTAAATCATATATACTCTGGCAAAATGATACAGCTACAAGAAATCACAGGAAGAAGAAAAGGGTACATACGTACCAAAAAATCTTAGCAGCTCTTTTTGTGGTGGCCAAAATTAGCAAATGAGAGGAGTTCTTTCTCATTCATTAGAGAATAGTTGAATAAGGTTACGTATACAAATATGATGGAGTACCAATACAAAAGGGAAGGTTTTGGAGAAACCTGGGAAGTTCATGACAAAATGTGCCTCGCCCACTTGACATATAGGTGAGAGACTCAAGATACAGAATGAGACAAATATTTTTAGACATGGCCAATGAAAGAATTTATTTTGATTATACATGTATATACTTATTTATATGTGTGTGTGTGTGTTTGTTAGAAGGCTTTTGTTTTATTTATTTACAATAAAAGGGGAGAAAATAGATTTTATTCATTGAAGAAAATGAAGCTGAATTGTTTAAAAGGGAGAGCTGTCGCCTGTGGGATTGTGCCAGTGACCTTGGATTCTCATCTAACATAGGGCAAGATCTTCTACATCCTACAAAACTAGAAAAGCCCAGCCATGGTTCTACCATGTGACTACCATCTGAGAAGCCACCTGAAGTTCTGAGGGTCACTGCCAGACCTGGTTTCAGGCCACCATGTGGAAGAAGAAAGGGTGGACAAAGCCATGCATTCTTTTCATAACAAAAACATGTATGCAGCACCTAGTAAGGCCAAGGTCCTCTGCTGGCCACTGGGGACAAAAGAACGCAAATTCCACACTCAATAAATACTCAAGGGGTGCCTGATCTCTACAATATGGATCTTCCCTGTAATTATGATTGCCACCCATCCATGACATCTTGGTCTATGTAATTCTTCTTCATGCCTTTTCACAGGCTCACCCTAGGAGGGCTCCCCAATGTGCTAAGGGCCTTCTTTCAACACCATTAGATTACTATGATATCATAAAGGCTGTGCATTGGTTAGTCAGTCTGCAAATATTTTTAAACCTTCACCAGACTCTATGCTAAGCACCAAAGAAAGTTAAAAAAAAGTGTATTCCTTTATCTGCTGGTTATCCTTGACTCTCATCTCCTGATCTGTCCATCTTCTTTTTAGATCATTCATTTCTCTGCTAACATCCTAAAATGCTGACACCAGAAGAGGGCTATGTCTTTGTGGCTATAGGCATGTGCCTCAGGCCTCAGTTTCTTCCTCTGTAAAATGAAGAGTTCAGGCCAGGGGTTCTTTCTATCTCTAGACCTCTCATTGTATGAATGATTCTGATTCATCATGCAGATACCTTATTTTTGATGTGTTTTAGCCTACTTAATACCTAGCACACCCCTCAAGGGACCTCTGAGGGCTATTCAGGTTTAATTCTTCAGAGACTGCCAATTGTTTTCTTTCTACTGTGATTTTACCATATAGGGAACCAATGCAGGTCAGAACCTTCTATCTTACAGTCTTAGAAAAATGGCTCAAGCCCTAACTTAACTCCAGGATGGTAAATGAGGTTCAGGTAGCCTAGTCTTTCAAATCTGGCCTCAGACATTTTCTAGCTGCATGACCCTGGGCAAGACGCATCACTCTGTTGGCCTCAGTTTCTCAAATAGGCTGGAGAAGGAAATGGCAAATGACTCCAGTATCTTTGCCAAGAAAACCCCAAATTGGGTCAGGAAGAGTTGGATGTGAGTGAAATGACTGAACAATGGCAATAAAAGAAAGAGTGCAGCTAGATATCTTCTTATGATCCCAGAAATTTAGCCTGGAATAGAGTTAGAGCAGAGTGAGAAGTGAAACCAGGACAGATGTGGGAGTCATAGCATGCGCAAAGACCCAAAGGCTGGAGATGAAATCTCATGTCTGTGGAATAAAGCAAAGACTCCTCTCTTAAAGCAAACTTCTGGGACTTCTGGGTAAACATGGCTGCAGTTTAGATTCAGGAATCTACCTCCTCAGTCTACCAATATAGACCACCTCAAAAGACCAAAAAAACTCTGAATTCATATGAATGAAAGGACACCACAGTAGGGTGAAGCATTGAAAGTATATGGGATTTGGGCATTTCTATACCATAAGGGGGTGAAATAGCTTCCACCAAAATGGGAGTTGATCTACCCTCCCCCACCCCACCTATGGAGCCAGTGTGCTAGACTCAGAGCCAGCACACACTAGAATCAGTGAGCAAGTGAGGGGCACCTCTAAGTCCTTGACAGCTGACTAAGACCACCAAAGACCTACCCCTGAGAGCAGCTAGACTTGAGACCCCAACAGGCAGAAGAGTGCAAACCTTAGGCAAGGAGATAGCACAGAGAAGGGCTGCAAACAGTAGAAGCTCCAGAGACTTGAGAGGTGGCCTCAGGCAAAAATCTTGTTCCTTAGCTCCATACACAGAAAGCCTGCCCTCCTCACTCAGACTTCTGACTGGAAAGGGAAAGAAAAAAAATCCAGGAGGATAATTTTTATGGAGGAAAAATCCAGACTACAGAGGAAATAGCAGAAGAGGACATACAACTAAATGCCTCCAAACCTTAATTCCAAAAAATGGAAATTGGCCACAAGCTCTTGAAGAATTTAAATCAAAGCTTATCAAAAAGATGGAAGAATATTGGCAAGAAAAGTGGGAAATAGTTCAAAAATAAAATAACAGTTTAAAAGACAGAAACTCCCAATTGGAAAAAGAAGTCCAGAAATCAAATGAAATGATAAATAAATTAGAGACCAAAACTAAACAGCTGGAAGCCATGAAAAGCAATAGACCAAACCAAAATGGAAAAATCAAAAGATTATAGTGGAAAATAAAAAATAAAAAAAATTATAGCAGAAAACCAGTCTTTAAAGACCAGAATTGGGCAATTAGAAGCCAATGATCTTGCAAAACAGCAAGAATTAATAAAGTAAAATCAAAAGATTGACAAAATAGAAGGAAACATGAAATATCTCACTGAGAAGATGACTGACCAATAAAACAGGTCTAGAAGAGACAATTTGAGAATCATTGGTCTACCTGAAAACCCAGAAATAAACAGAGAACCTTGACATCATACTACAAGAAATTATCCAAGAAAACTGCCCTGATGTTCTTGAATAAAAGGGCAAAATAGACATTGAAAGAGTTTATATAACACCCTCTACACTAAATTCTCAAAAGACAACCCCCTAGGAATGCAATTGCCAAATTTAAGAGCTTCCAAGCTAAGGGAAAAAAAAAATTTACAAGAAGCCAAAAAGAGAAAAATCAGATATCAAGGAGCACCAATCATACAAGATAAGGCAGCTTCCACACCAAAGGACAGCAAAGTTTGGAATATGATATTCCGAAAGGCAAGAGAATTGGGTCTTAAACCAAGGATCACCTACCCATCAAAACTGACTATATACTTCCAGGGGAAAGTATGAGCATTCAACAAAATAGAAGATTTCCAAGTATTTGTAAAGAAAAGACCAGAACTAAGTGGAAAGTTTGATATCCAAACACAAAGATCAAGAGAAACATGAAAAGGTAAATAAGAAAGAGAGAGGGAAGGGGAAAGAATGATTTTTATTTAAATTTTCTTCTTTAAGGGCTTTAATAAGATCAAATTGTTTATATTAATATATGGAAAAAAGTTATTTGTAACTCTCAAAAATTATACTCACTATTATAATAATTAGAAGAATCATTTATAGGTAAATATTGGGGTAATAAGTGGTCTAAGATGATATGAAAAAAAAAAGAAAATGGAAAGGGGAATAGAAGATGGCACCAAGAGAAACTTGAAGGAATAAGATAAATAGGATAATCTATATCACACAAAGAGGCACATGGGAAGGGGAGGGAAGAATACTATTATAAGAAGGAGAGGAAGAGAGTGCTAATAGGTAATACTTAAACCTTACTCTCAGTGAAATCAGTTCTGAGAGGGAAGAGCATCTAGATCCATTGGGGTATAGAATTCTATTTTACCCTACACAGAAAAAGATAAAGGAAAAACTAAGGTGGTGGGTGGGGCAGGGTATACAAAAAAAGGAGGGAAAGGAGGGGAGGGAAATTAATAGACATTAAAGCAGACTTCCTTCTTGGCCATTTCCATTGTCACTCATTGCCAGTCACAGAAAGTAGAGCTCACTCTGCAGTGATCAGACCAACAGTGACCCAAGCTGAATTTTATGGGCTCCTCCATATGGAAAGTTGAGAATACATTTCTCCTAGAACTACCATCATAAACTACTATTTTCTGCTGTAAACGCCGTTAAAGGCCAGGCATGCACAAACAAGGCAATCTGCAATAAATCTAGGGAAATCATCCCAATGTAAATGAGTCCCGCTCCCATGCAGAGGGTGTCATTTCCGTGGTGCGATTAGAAATCTTGCCCATTTGGCAATAGGTTATAAATATCAGAGGGATGAGTCAGCATGCAAATCCCTCCTGTGGAAAGTCATTTGAAAGGTTTTATAGCCCAAAGCTGTTTATTATTTTGTAAGAGGGCTAACGTGCTTTCATGTTCAGGACCTGCTGAGAAGAAAAATTCTCAGAACATCCTGTGATGGAACAGTTGGGGGGGTGGGGTTGGAGAGGGAGAATGACAGAAAATTCTACCCTTTCCCAGACCCCAAATGGTGCCGGATTTATGGAAGGTATCAGAGAGCGAATGGTCTCAAAGAAAATATTTAGCCCGCGAATGGTCTCAAAGAAAATATTTAGCCCATGCATTTCTCCAGGGTGTTCATTTGGGGCAGTTTTGGAAGGGGAAAGAGGTTCTAGGCTGTTATTCTGGCTTCATCACTGACTTGCTATATAACCATGAATGAGTCACTTCAACTCTCTCAACCTCAGTTTCCTCAAACATCAAAATGTGAGGGTAGAACTAGAGGGCATCTAAGGTCCCTTCTAGCTCTAGGGCTATACTCCTATGGTCTGGAATGGAAAAGGTCCATCCTACACTGCCTCTCTACTATTCTGGGCAAGCTAGCTCACTAGACTTGGAATCAAGAAGATCTGAGTTCAAATCCTAGCTTGGCCACTTACTAGATTTATGACACTGACCAAGGCACTGAACCTCTGTCTCAGTTTTCTCATCTATAAAATGTGGATAATATTATCCTCTATCCTTGAAGGTTGTTGTGAGGATCAAATGGGATAATATGTAAAGCCTATATAATGCTCTACAAATACAAGCTGCTGTTGCTATTACTCTTCAAAAGAATCTAGTGAAACAGTGTTTCCCTAGAGGCTGAGGTTAGAGGCAGTGCCATTCAATGGAAGTCATGCAAGACTCGGAGACAAGAGAATCTACATGTTACTTCCTACGTTTGTGTCTCCAGGAGAGCCCCATTCACTGCTCTGAGCCTCAGCATCCCCATCTATAGAAGTAGGTGACCTTTAAGGTCCCTCTCAAACCCTAGAGCTTTGTTCCCAAGACTTCTGAGGACCCTTTCATAGAAAAAAATTGAGGGTTCATGACTCACAAGAAATGATGGCTAATTCTTATGTGGAAAATGAGAGGGTTAGTAGGTTGCAGTGTAAGGATGTTGGATTGAGAGTTCCACGTTCAAATTCTGGCCCCATCCTTTACTAACTGTGCAGTGCTGTTCAAACTATTTTCCCTGGCTAATCTGTCTCCAGAAGTATAACATGAGAAGGATGTAGCCCAGGAAGGATGGACTGAATGGCTTGTAAGGTTCCTTTAAGCTCTAGCCTGAAGATTTTATATTGGTCATTCTTGGAGCCAGTAACTGAGGATCAAAGAATAGAGGCCTTAAGAAATGTCCACAATTCACCAGCTGACACCATACTCTTTGACCATCAATAACTTCAGAGAATGAGAGAAGGGATCTCAGAGGCTAATGGGTCCAACCCAGCTCTGGACAGAAATCCTGTCTTCAACATCCCCCAGCAAGTGGCCATCCAGCCTTTCCCGGTCACAGGGCCTTCCCTAGGCAGCCATCCCACTCAGGAAGAATTCTAATGGGGGGGGGTAGGACTTTTTTTTTTATAACAAGCCTAAATCTTTCTCTCTCTGACTTCTACCCAGTTCTCCTAATTCTGCCAGTCCAGGTTAACTCTTCTTCCACCTGAAAGTGCTTTAAATGTCTAGATGCATCCCATGCCTCTCCTAAGTCTTTTCCTCTCCCTGTTAAATTTTCCCACTTCCTTCAATCAAACCTCAGATGGCACTGAGTTAATATAATAGAAATAACAATTCTACCTAAATTAATTTATTTATTCAGTGTCATACCAATCAAACTACCAAATAATTATTTTATAGAACTATAATAATAATAACAAAATTCATCTGGAAGAACAAACGGTCAAGAATATCAAGGGAACTAATGGGAAAAAATATGAAGGATGGTGGCCCAGCAGTGCCAGGTCTCAAACTGCACTCTAAAGCAGCAATCATCAAAATAATCTGATCCTGGCTAAGAAATAGAATGGTAGATCAATGGA
>NC_077231.1:311721280-311811280 GCF_027887165.1 Monodelphis domestica
GCAAGGGGAATGCCCACCAAGTCGACCATTTTTTCTTAATAGATAATTGATCTCAATTTGACAAGGATCTTAGAAGTAGAATTCACTTTATACCAAGACTCGGAGTGGGGAAACAACCCATCCAAAATTACGTTGGTTATAAGAGACAGGGGCAGGATTTGAGCCCACATCCTAAAGCCACAGGTTTATAGAGTGAGCTACTAGAGGCCATTTTGTTCTCATATTACAGATGAGAAAACTGAGGTTCACAGGGATAAAGTAACTTAATGGAAGATAATCACAGAGGGAGTAAGAGACTTGGGAAAGACTTGAACCTGGGTCCTCTGACTCCAAATTCAGGATACCAAAAAAATAAATTGGGGTGATGCACCAAAGGTGAGAAACAGAAATGGGATACAGACTGGCAGAGACCACCCCAAACCCCAGCTTGAGTTTTCAGTGGCCTGGGTGTGCCTAGCCATACCCTCTCTTGCATAACAGGACCTGGGATGATGGCTGTTGTAAGCATGACTGAAGGTAGCTGGACAGAGGCACTGCCTCAGGACAAAGCATGTCAATGCTAGAAGAGGCAGAATTCCGGAAGGTTCTTCCTTCTATGCCGATTCTGATTGTGCTGTTAGAACGTAATCGTGTGGAAGGAGGAAGAAGCCATGAATTCCTTTTTCCTTCTTCCTTGAAACTCCAGGGGTCTGGCAGCTGAGAATTCCTTGAGACGAGTTCATGGATGTTGCCCAATGTGGGTCTATTTTGAACTTCCTGAATTCTATAAACCTAATCCTGGGTATGAAATCATTCCCATCTGTGGGGTTGTAAATACAGTTAAGACCTTGGTGGGGAATCATAGAATCATCAGCCTAGAGTTAGAAGGGACCCTAGGGGCCATCTTGTCAAGGCCTCCATTTTACAGATGAGTAAACTGAGGTCCAGGGGCATGAAGCAATTTTCTAGGGTCCCACACTAAGTAAGGCAGAGGCAGGATTTCAATTTAGGTCCTCTGATTCAAACCCAGGACTCTTTCTCTGTCACCATGTGTTATTCTATTTAAAAGGGTTTTTCAAATAACTAATGCTTACGTCTTTAGCACCAAAAGTTTTTATTTAGAATGGTAGACGTACAGCTGGAAGAGGTCATCTAGTCCATGCCTTTCATCTTACAGTTGAGGAAACTGAGGCACAGAGAAGGAAAAAAAATGACTTGTCCAAGGTTATACAGTCATACATAGATTTGAGTTGGAAGGGACCTTTGAAGTTATCTGGCCCAAAGTTCTCATTTTCCAGATAAGAGAATGAACTTCCAGAGAGATGAAGTGTCAACCATAAATACTTATCCATTTCCACAATCCTGTGGCTTCTTTTTTCTGTCTTTGTCCTATTTTTTTTTTTTTGCTTCTGTCTTTGTATCAGCCTCCAGAAGGTTCTTCCATTTTCCATTCTAATTTTCTTTTTCTGATTATGGACTAGGAAACCAGATTGCCACATTGGTGAAGAATGTGTATAAAATGAGACAGGGAGATGGGCTGAGGCTCTTTGCTAGGCCTGAGATGCAGAAGAGAAAGAGATTTGTACCCTGGCCTAGGTTCCTCAGAAGTTTCTCTGGGATTCTCCCTCCTCGCCTTTACTTCCCTTGGTTCTTCCAAGCCTCAACTCAAATCCTCCCTCCGGTAAGAGGGTTCTCAAGGCCATTCCTCCACCCCAACACCCTTCCCCTGCTGCTAGCACCTTCCCTCTGAGATCAAGAACCTTCTATCCTGTAAGTACCTTGTATGGACATAGTTATTGGCAAAAATACTAGGAAGTTTGCCATTTCCTTCTCCAGCCCATTTACAGATGAGAAAACTGAATTCAACAGAGTTTAATGGCTTGCCTAGGGTCCCAGAGCTAGTAAGTGTCTGTGGCCAGATTTGAACTCATTAAGATGAATCTTCTTAACTCCAGGCACTCTCTTCGCTACACCAACTCACTTTCCTAAAGTCCATGAGAGCCAGAAGTAAATCACGGGGGACCAAGTTGTTCCTTATAACTGCCAGAGACCTACATTACCATTCTATATCGTCTTCACAGACTGTTGATTGACACTGAAAATAAAACTTACGTTACCTTTACTTATTTTCTCATTGATGAAGGAACTATCTAATATGCATAGAGAACTCACAAATTACAGCCCCACCAGACAAGGAAGCCAATGACGATGAGTGATTGATATTTGGAAATTTCTGCTCCAATTTCACAGCTGTACTATAAATCATACAAGGCATGAATGTCTGACACCCAACCAATGGGCTCACATCTGGGAAAGACATCAGCAACAGAAATAGAGGGTCCAGGAGACCTGCCTCTGTTTTTCTTGTCTGGATTTTGTACCCAGAGTTCTGTCTCATCTATCTTTTCCCATCTGAGTGTTCATTCAAGCCATTGCCAGTATTTCCCAAGACCCCAGAACAGTGTACCGGAGGAGATGTGCCATTAATTCATTTCAGATTCAACCTGACTTCAATCAAATGACCAACTGATAACATTTTGTTAAGAGGTCAATGAGAAGAAGAACGCTTAATTAATTCCCTTTATATTCTTGACTTAAATTACTTATTCAGTGATATACCAAACTACCAAAAAGCCATTTCATAGAGCCAAGAATTACAATGACAAAATTCATCTGGAAGAAAAAGTCAAGATTATCAAGGGAGTTAATAAAAAATGTAAAGAAAGGTGGTCTAGCAGGACTGGATCTCAAACTGTACTATAAAGTGGTAATCATCACAACAATCTGATACTGGCTAAGAAATAGAGTGATGGACCAATTAATAGATTAGGTATATGATACCCAGCAGAATGTTACCATAGTAATCTCATCTTTGATAAACCCAAAGATACAAGTTCTGGGTCAAGAACTCAGTATTTGACTAAAACGATTGGGAAAACTGGGAAAGAGTATGACAGAAGCTAGGTATAGGTCAATATCTCACATTATATACCAAGAGATGGCCCAAATGGATGGACAAAGACCTAAAGGGTACTACTTATGAGCAAATTAGAGAATCATGGGAAAAGTTTGCCTTTCGGATTTATGGAGAAGGGAAGATTTTGTGGAGACTTGTGGGTTAGAAAATGAAAGGTCAGTTTGACTAGATTGCAGAGTACGGGAGAGGGAGTAATGAATTACAGTGAGGCTGGGTTAGGGGAAGGTTGTGTAAAGCTTTCAAAGTCAACCACAGGAGTTTACTTTTCATTCCAGAGGAAATAGGGAGCCACTGGAGTTGATTGAATAGGGGGATTTCAAAGTCAGATCTGTGCTTAAGGCAAATTATTACCAATCAGTTTTGAACATGTTGAGTAGTTCTCTCAATTCAAGTTGGGTTCGATGTCTCTAGAACATTCTGTTTGAAATGTCCAATAGGTAATTGGTAATGCAGCACTAGAACTCAGGAAAGAGACCGAGGCTAAATGATAGAGCTATGAGTGATCTGTATAGAGATGAAAGTTAAATCCATGAGATCTGATAAGGTTAATTAATGAGTGAACAGAGGAAAAAGAGGACAAGGAAAGGAGAGAGTCTGAGGAAACACTCCCAGCTAGGGAGCATGAGACAAATGATGAGCCAGGAAAAGAGACTGGGAAGGGGCAGCCAAATGTCAGGTATACTAGTTTAGGGAAATGTCATGAAAATATCTAGGAGAAAAGTATTCAGTAAATGCTTGTTGGTTCATTATCTACCAATAAACATGCATTTATTAAACACCTGCTGTTAGCTAGGCACTATGCTAGGTCCTAGGTATTGATTAAGGTGGAAAGTCAACCAATGAATTTATGAGCCTGCAAACTCAGCCCTAATTGACTGTCTGAGACAGCAGCCAAGAAACCTAATGGAATATTGTTGTTGTACAGTTGTTTCAGTCATGTCCAACTCCTTGTGACCCCATTTGGGGTTTTCTTGGTAAGCACTGTGGAGCAGTTTGCCATTTTCTTCTCCAACACATTTTACAGATGAGGAAACTAAGGCAAACAGACTTCAGTGCCTGGCCCAGGGTCATACAGTTATCTAAGGGTGGACAAGAACTCATGAAGGTGAGTCTTCCTGACTTCAGGCCCAGCTCTCTATTTCCCCCATGACCTAGCTACCTAATGCCATCTTAGGCAGCATGAAAAAAGACCCACCAGCTCCCAAGATAAAGGGACTGAGAAGTCCCTTCTTCTTTGCCTTAGCCACCCCACACATGGAATATTGTGTCTCACA
The DNA here is from genome assembly GCF_027887165.1 of Monodelphis domestica. Taxonomy (NCBI): domain Eukaryota; kingdom Metazoa; phylum Chordata; class Mammalia; order Didelphimorphia; family Didelphidae; genus Monodelphis; species Monodelphis domestica. The sequence continues at coordinate 311,725,511 of NC_077231.1, forward strand.
TTGTAGGGAGCTGGAGTGTGTCCAGAGAAAGGCAACTGGGATGCTGAGGGTACTGGAAACAATGCCATGGGAGGATTGATCGAAGAGAACTGGGGATTTTTAACATAGATAATAGGCAGATTAATAGATGGAAAATAGGTGACTAGATGGCTAGGTAAATAATAGGTAGATATATAAATAGGTAGATGGATAGATAGTAGGTAGATGGACAGTTGATATTAGACTGAGAATAGGTGGATGAATGGGGGGTGCTTATTATGTACCCACTACTGTGGAGAACAGCATTCTTGGTAGGCAGACTAGAATGGTACATTATAGATATTTGAAGGACTGGAAGGTAGAAGAGGCTTTAGATTTGTTCTGCCTGGCCCAGAGGGCAGCCCAAGGAACAATGGGACACACACACTTGGGTCTGGCATCAGGCAAAGCTTTCTAATGATTCAAGTTGTCTGTCTCCTAACTGGTATGAGCTACCTCAAGACCCAGGGCAGGATTTGGGGTAGCTTGTTGGAGGTCTTCATACAAAGGCTGGGTGACCATTTCTTGGGGATGCTGCAGAGAGGATTTCTGTTTGAGTATGGACTAACTGGTCTCTAAGGCTTCTTCTACCAGCTCTTCCCAACCAGCCATTCATTATCACCATTAGACTTCGAGTTGGTTTCACTCCAAGCTGATCAGACAAATCACACTGAATTTTCCACTTGAATTAAAACACCCAATCCAACCCCGAGGCCTGTGCCATCGGGCACACCATCATCTGTGCCTACCAACAAATGCCCCATTCATTCTGCAGTCAGATGGGAGACCTCAGCCCAAGAGCATCTGAAAGATGTTGTCCAGCTTGCAGATGGATGGAGGATCCTGTCCAGCCCACACTTCCAAAGCAGCTAACAGGCTGTCCATCCAGAACAGCTGCCAGGCCTGTTCCGTCTGAGGCTTTTCCTCCTGGAGAGTGGCTGGGGACTGAGTTCCCTTGACTGTCCAGGGATGGGAGCCCAGTATAAGGTGCAGGTTCCTCCTTTCTGGTTGTCAGTTGCCTGAGCCGGTTGGTCATCAGCTTCAGATACAGGAGTATACTTTATGGATAAAATCTGTTTTAAGGGAACAAGTTTGTTAGATAGAAACATAGATAGATAGATATATAGATGGCAGCGAGATAGAGAGACAGATGGACAGACAGACAGACACAGAGACAGAGAGAGAGATGGGTGGGTGGATGGATGGATGGATGGATAGATAGATAGATATAAATTATATTTAGATAGATAATAGATGGGGAGATGGGGAAAGATAAATAGATGTAAATGACAGATAGATGGACAGACAGGCAGACAGACAGATAGACCAGCAGATATGTAGATAGACAAATGAAATGAATGAATAAATGAATGATTAAACCATCTATCATCTTTTGTTCCAAAGATTCATTGCTAGGCATACAGAAAAGGAAATCCCGATCTAGTCCCTAACAATACTTTTTTTCTGGTAGCAGAGATCTGAAAATCAAATAGGTGTCCATGCACCGAGGCATAGATGAATATGGTGGCATTTGGATATCTTGGAATAGCACTGAGCGATTAAAAATGATGACCATGATAAATGATAAAAGAAGTATGAAGGACTTATATGGACTGAGGCAAAAGGAAGAAAGACCAGTCAGGAAAATGTTACACAATGACCACAGTGATATAAATGAGAAGAAGGATAAAATGTAGCGGAATACTTTGTAACTAGAATGGGTAATTTTGATCCCAGAGATATGAAAATATTTTTTGGAGAAATGGTCCCCTATGGGTGTAAAATATTGCCTACCACAGCCAGGTGGAGTCAATATATCAGGTGCTTTTTATTGACTATGTTACTGGCTTTTTTCTTTATTTACAAGAAAAGGTTCACAGACAGGGGAGAATAGAAGAATGTATCTAGGAAAGATCGTGATGTAAAAACAGCAGTCTTCAATTTAACTTCTTAAGGATAATCCAGAAGCATAGCAATTAAGGGGAAACATGCAATATATAGAATGTAACTTCATAGAAAATAGAGGGAGATTATTCAGTCTTTTCAATCATATCTGACTCTATGATCCTATTTGGGGTTTTCTTGGCAAAAACATTGGAGTGGTTTGCCATTTCCTTCTCCAGCTCATTTTACAGATGGAGAAACAGAGGCCAACAGATTTAAGGGACTTGCTCAGGGTCACACAACCAGTAAGTGTCTGAGCCAGATTTGGCCTCAGGATTTGAAGTCTAGCATTCTGTGTACTATGGCCCCACCTAACTTCCCTAATTATATGTGTACCTGAGGGCCTTTTTGAGAACTGCAGCCTTCCTCCCTGATCTTCCTGCTACTTCCCAGGGCTCCATCTGCCTGATTCCAGCAGCACTCAGGATCCTCCAAAGCATGGACCAAACAACTCCATTACCCCATGTCAGAGTCCCATCTTTCAGGGCTGTTGGGTGTAAGAATAAAAAAGTCTTTTGTGAATTGCCCAGCTCCTTCTCTTCTCCTCTTGCCTACAATGTTCTCTCTGGCTCCTGTTCATTCAATCAAACATTTCCAGGGCTGGCTCAATCGCTGCCCCTTCTAGACCCACTCTGGGCTTCACTAATCTGTACCTTTTCCACTCCCCCTGAGTCTGAACAGCAGGTCCCTTTAGTTCAGAGCTCTCTTATACTGTTCTCAGGCTGGTTCTTGCACCTGTCATGTCTCTCACCCAAGGCAGGGCCTCTTTATGTTTTTCTGCGTTTTCTCCAAAGCATCTATCCCAAGGCTGGCTGGGTTCTCAGTAACTTATCAATAAATCCTTGTCAGCTTAGTTTAGTCATTGATAGCTTCATTGTAATATGAAGCATTTACCATGCTGGCCTGAAGAGGAAAAGCGAAGTTTCCCAAAGAACTAAACAGGGGCCTCCTTCCCAGTGAGAAGTTCCCCAAATAGTTTTTTGGAAGTTCACTCAGCAACAGCTAAGCCCCCACTCACAGAGAAGGTCTGCTGGGCACATGCCCCCTGGCCAGGGCACTAGCCAAACCCCACATCCTGAAAAGACAAAACCCCCCAAAGTCTACAGAATGTCTCTGAGGCAGATGCCATCCTCATTACCCAGGAAACCAGCCAGGTTGCTCTCAACTAATCGCCCTTCCTAAAGGTCAGGAAAAGTCAATCTCTCTTTTCTCCCCTGGGGCGCCATTTTGGTTAAAATAACCTGCTCCATTTTTGGCCTTTGGATTTCTGTTTCTATGGCAATGAGACAGACTGCCAAAGCCCAAATGGGGCTGGCACTCTCAGAACTTGCCCAGACCTTGGCCATCCAGGGGAGCTCACTCTTCACAAGCACCCCAGAGATGGGAAGCTACTGCTACCTCCAAGCCTGGGGCTCAGTAGGTCAGCCTCAGGAATACTAGTAGCACACTCTCTGACAGGGCTACTGGAGGTATGGGTTTTCTTTTTAAGGAAAAAGACAGTCTTTCATGATTTTGTTCTCTGTTTTAAGAGTTTGGGAGGAATTCTGGAAAAATTCTCCTCTTCCCACATCTTTGCACAAACAATTTCTGCCTGTCTAGAACACGAGTCGTGTTAACCTCCACCATGTGGATTCTTCCCAGACTTGGTACAAATGCTGCCTCTAATACTTGACCTTTGTCAATCTTGCCCACCCCCTGGTTGGTTGGTCCTCTCTTTGTCTTAAAGTTATTTTTCATGTTCTTGGTACTTATTTACAATCCCACCATCATGGAATTAAAGCTAGAAGGGGTCTTAGGAACCATCAAAATCCTTCTCTTCTTCCTCCTTATTTTATAGATGAAGAGACTGAGACTGGAGAGTCAAATTACTCGTCTAAGGTCAAGTAAGAAGGAAGCGACATTCCAAACCAGTTCTTCCTAGGGCCATGTACTGGGGTGCTGTATCCCCTCAGTAATGTGTGACCCCATCAGGGTCAGGCAGGACTAGTTTTTATCTTTGTACCCCACCCCACCCCAGGATTAAGTGCCTCACACATAGGAAGTGCTTAACAAATGTTTAATAAATGGAATTACTTATTTAATAAATGGAAAGAAAAAAAACACCCTTTGGCCACCTTGCTTTTAATTTCATGTTTTTCCACCAGGATAAGCTCATCATCAGAAATCTCATCATTACAGAGATTGCTTAAATTTTGGTACTCACCATCCTTCTGAATAATCTTTGCTGGCTCTCTCTTCTGTCTAGAGGGCTGGAGGGGAAAGTCATAAGCCCCTCCCCAAGCCTCCCTTTATAGAGGGTTCAGATTTTCCAGCCAACTCTTCACTTCCCACCAGCTGCTCTGCTTGGTTTTGACTCAGAACATCATTTCCCAACCCCCTTTCCACCTTCCTTTTGTGTATTGTCTCCCCCAGCAAATTGTAAGCTTCTTGAGGGCAGGGACTATCTTTTTCTTATTTGTATCCCTAGATTAGCGCAGCTCCTGGTATGTAGAAGGGACTTAATCAATTTATTGTCTATTGAATATGTGCTCATGAGCCTCTTGGGTTGGTGCTGGGATGATAAACACAGAATGGGTAGTCCAACTTTTTTAAACTTGATAAAATAGGTCAAGGGGGCAGCTGGGTGGCTCAGTGGATGGAGAGCCAGACCTAGAGCTGGGAGGTCCTAGGTTCAAATCTGGCCTCAGACACTTCCCAGCTGTGTGACCCTGGGCAAGTCACTTGACCCCCATTGCCTAGCCCTGACCACTCTTCTGCCTTGGAGCCAATACACAGTATTGACTCCAAGACGGAAGGTAAGGGTTTAAAAAAAAATAGGTCAGAGCTGTTGATATTTTGATGTAGCTTAGAGATCCTATCACCTCTACACCCTACAAGACTCTGGACTACCTCTCTCCTTAAGGGCTAGCTCTCGTTGCTTTTGTCTTTGAATTCCAAGGGCCTAGCATGGTGCTCGGTAAATAGTAGGCAGTTAGGAGCTATCTCCTGAACCAGCCTGTGGTACTTTTCACTCTTTGAACTTCTTCCCAGCAGATGAATCCTTCCCTTTCTTTACCCCACTGTGCTTCCAAGGAGGAAATGCTTTTCACAGTCACAGCATCTGTAAGCTTGGGGAAGAACAGCTGTCATTATCAAGACACAGTCCTCAGAGCTATAACTAGTCATTCTTATGCCCCAAACAAATTCACTTTGAGTTGGTGATATGATCAAGAGAACATTCTACTTTAGATCCAGTCCTGTTTAGAAAAGTCCAGTCCATGTCCACGTGGCATGTCAGTGGTCACCAACCCCTGAGGATGCAGGGAGGAAGAGGAGCCATAGTGGCAAGATTCTGGAGCCTTGTAAGGGAGATGACCATATGGCATGGGGACAACTTGACAAAGATCTGCTATGATGAAGAAGTGTGGTCAAACTGGATAGAATGAGAATTTAAAGGTAGAGGAACCAAATCTGTTAGAATAGAATGGAGGGTAATGGAGACAGCCAACTCTTAGGAATATTATTTGCAGTGTATAGAAAAAAGGAGGGAATTTCTCTTCCTTTCCCTCTCATTGGCAGTAATGTCTTTCAGTAGAAGCATATGGCAGGGTCCAGTCGAAGAGTGGGGGGAGTGGATGAGAGGATTTAAACACCAGTCCTAGACCTGGGATCCTGCTCAGAAGATGGCACTCCTGATGGTCCTGGGGCTAGGGTCTCAGTTCTTTCTTTCCAAAAGTATCTAGCAACACACTAGACCATAATATCAGCTGAGACTGAAGCTGGAGGTAATAGTGATTATCATTAAGAAGCCAGGAGATCCTGGGTTCAATCGTGGCCTCAGACACTTTCTAGCTGTGTGACCCTGGCCAAGTCACTTAACCCCAATTGCCCAGTCCTTACCACTCTTCTGCCTTAGAACCCATACTTAGTATCAATTTTAAGATAGAAGGGAAGGGTCTTTAAAAAGCCATTGGAAGAGCATCTTCTGGAAGTCATCGAGCCCCACTGAGTAGAGATTGCAACGCCAAGTTCAATAAGAGAATTACAATATGTCAGTGGCCCTGAGGCTCTATAGTACCTGTGGGAGGAGTTGTCCTTTCTTGTATGAGCCTTGGCCATGTAGCATACTGGGCTCTAACAGTGCCAGAGGTATAAGTTGCCTTGTGTTGTGCAGGTGCCTTCATTAAAGTTGTAAGTATTGGGGGAAAGTGTGCCCCAGATTCATGGGAGAAATGGCTTAGTCCCTCTGTTCTTACTATATCATTTCAGTAAATGCCTTTGCCCTTAGCTAATTGTGTCCTTTGGCTAAGTAGAGTCAAGGTAAACATACCAGTGGAATGATGTAAGCTATGGTTTTAGCAGGAAATTAGGCAATCATCCTCTGGGGAAGGAAGAAGGGACTATTCAAGCCAGCACTACGTATATAAAAATAAAAGTATTTTATGCTCAAATGAGGTGATGATTGGTAAAAGTGGGAGCAGCACAGATCTTCCTGAAATATCTTTTAAGTTCTTTCATACTCTTGGGTGTGAACAGAAATCATGATGGTTTGTAGTCACTAGTAATGCAGAGTACAAAATGCTTTAACAGAAGTGATCTTCCCTTGGGGCTTGCAAAGGAGTGAAAGACTGGTCCAGCTTTGTCTCATCATCCAGGGAAATTTCTGATGCAGGAGACAGAGAGTTGGGCTTTGAGTCAAGAAGGCATGAGTTCAAATCCCTACCTATATACTAGCCATGTGACCCTGAGCAAGCCACTTAATCCCTATTTGCCTCAGTTTTCTTATATGCAAAATGGGGGGTGGGGTAGGGGATAATATAGCACTTATCCCCCAAGGTTGTTGTAAGCAACACATGACATAATATTTGTAAAGCACTTAGCATGGTGTCTGACATATAGTAAGTGCCATGTAGATGTTAGCAATTATCCATTCCAAGTTGCTTTCACACACAGGTTTGTGTAGACCAGGACAAGATCTTTTTTCTTTTTTCTTGACATTCCAACAAAGTTGTGATTTTTTTTCACTTCTCGCATCCTCACTGAATCATGATTTAAACTCTATTGTTCAAAATTGCCTAATCTTGAGCCATGCCCATATATCACAGAGAACATTAAAACCTGACCTTTTCGAGACCGGCTAAGAAATACCTGGGAGTCCATCACGAGGTCATAATTTACTCTCAAGTTACAGCTAAGAATGAGTGGGCCCTCAAAAGGGAAATTATGATTGGAGTCTAGTCTTGGATCTTTTCTGATAACCCCTTAAAGTTCTGACCCCCTTAAGAAAAGATTGAAATGTTTGGGGGTGAGTTTTCTCTTTTTAATTTCAGAGCAAGAGGACTGAGGGGAAAAGAATGCGGTAAGGAGGGCCTCTGAATGCATTAGAAAGATGTACATTGATGCATATGTCCAAAGATTATCAGACATGTTAAAGCCAGGACTGGGAGCTCCAAAGAAAGATTGATCAGCCTTTGGCTGGGTTGGGTTTGTATTCTACAATGCTAGAGTGATTGTTCTCAGAAATACTCAAGAAGGTTTTCCTCTTCCCTTCCAGATCATGGGAATCATGGAACCACAGAATTCTGGGGGGTGGGAGGGAGCCCATACTGCCAAAGTAATTCCCATGGGACATACTGGATCTGTGGTGGTCCAGCCTTAAGGACCACAGAACGCTACTTCTTGAATCAGAACGCAAGCAATTCTAGATCACGGAATGTTTAGTTGGTGTCTTTATATCTTCAGCACTTTGGACATATCCTGTTATACAACAGGTACTTGCTACACATTTGTACAAATGATTGGAATTGAATTTTGAAAACATGTAAGCACCTACTGTGTGCTTGGCATTCTCTTGAATAAAGAGGATGCAACAATGAAGAAAAAACAAACAAAAAAGGCATTTATCAAATGCAAGCTATATGTCAAGCATTGTGTTAAGTACTAGGGACATAAATACAAAACCAAGGCAGACAAAGGGGTGTATTTCCTGTAGTGGCAAGCCAGAACATGGCTGAGATGGAAAGTGCCCATAACCAGCCAGAGCCAGTGAGGGAGGGTGAGAGCCATGCAAGACACCCACCAATCGGTTCATCACAGGCACGCCAGAATGGGAATTCCAGAGGTGAAAAGGGTTAGATCTTCAAGAAGCCTAGTAGAGTTATGACACATATAATAATTTATTTCTTTTAAACCCTCACCTTCCATCTTAGAATCAATATTGCGTATCAGCAGAAGAGTGGTAAGGGCTAGGCAATGGGGGCTAAGGGACTCACCCAGGGTCACACACCTAGGAAGTATCTTACAATAATTTTCTAAAGGCATTTTCGAATTTCAAGGCACTGTCACCTGAATCCTTACATTGATGCTCAAAAAAATCCCCTTTGAGGAAGGCAGTGCTACTAGAATCAGCTTCCTTTTGAAAGTAGGAAAATTGGGGCAAAATGGCATCCCCCAGGAGATATCACTAGTAAGTTGTAGACTTGATTCTTGGTCTTCTGGTCAAAACTTCAGACTTCAGTTCTTTCCCTCACATCAAGCTGAATCATAAGATTATCCCTCTGTTATGGAAACACTTTTAATCTAGTATTGGAAAGGCATAATCTTTGGGTTTGTTTTCTGTCGGCGGTGATGGTTTAGAACTAAGCCATTTCCCATTCATTCTCTTAAATGAAAGGATTATTTTCATTTTTAACAAGAAGTATCATCAAATATACATTTTCAAACATATAAGGAGAACCAATGAGAGAATTGGCTACTATAAGAGTGCACCCTGGTAATTTTGAGAATTAAAAGAAATAAAAGCAAAGGCAAATGTCAGATTGCCTGTGGGAGGTAAAAAGCACTAAGAAATCATCCCACAGACACAATGAAGTTACCTAGGGCAAAGACTGCTTCAGTACATACTTCCCAGACTTATTTGCAAATAATAATAATAGCTAGCACATAGTATCCCTTTGTGTTTTACAATTATTATTTCATCTGGTCCTCACAACAACCTTGGGAGCTAAGTGTTACTATTATCCCCATTATGCAGATAAGGAAAATGAGGCAAACAGATGTTAAGTGACTTTTCCAGAGTCACACAACCAGTAAATATCTTGAGGTCAAATTTGAACTCAAGTCTTCCTGTCTAGGCTCCTGGCATTCTCTCCACTGTATCGTTAGCTTATGAGCAACAAAAAACCATTTGGAGTTAATAACTAGGGATTACTAAACATTAAAACTGTTTTTTTTAATTAGTGGATAAATGTGCATTACCCAGTTATGACTTAGCCTTAACAAATGAGGATTGAGTAAATGTATAAAAGTAATTATTATAAGCTAGAGAGAGGTCTCTCCCTGAGGGAAACTAGTTCTGAACCAGGGAGGTTGATTTTTTACAAATGGTCTTTGATGCCTAGTAAAAAGAGAGTACATCTACCCACCTTGTTAACTGCTGTAGAGAATACCCTCAGAACCCAGGCAAAGGAGCAAATTGGAAAGTTTCCTGCCAATACTAGGCTAAGAGTCTTTTCCCGTTTTGAAAGAACATAATACTCCCTTGGCTGAGCATAATCTGAGACAAGATTATAGCTGCTATGAAGGTAAAAGTCCAGGTGAGACCAGTTATCTCTCCTAATAACAGAACATCAAAAGAAGGGAGTCCAGCAAAGAAATTTATCCACTTGAGATTGGGGCAGGCCAAGTTAGCAGACCCCACACCCATCAGTGACCTTTGCAGAGACACCAAAAAAGGACATTGATAGAATTAAGAGTTGTCTTGGTCTCGAGTTTTCTAAACACGTTCCTCAGTACCATTGCACTTTAAATTTGTATCCACCCTCTCTACAGATATTGTATGTATTCAGGGGATACAAACTCCCTGGGTCTGTGGGAGAAATTTTATGGAATGATTATACTTTGATTTTTAAGTAGATGTCTTGTTTTAAGAGTTATTTGAATCCTATGACTGATTGGTTCCTGGTAAACACTCTGGTGGGGGCTCATGAGCCTCAGTGGTGGAAGTGTGGCCGTGATCTCAGACTTGTCTCTTTCTAGACCCTTAAGAATAGTTTCAGAAGCTCTCTCTCTCTCTCTCTCTCTCTCTCTCTCTCTCTTTCTCTCTCTCTCTCTCTCTCTTAGGAACCCCAACCTTCCAGTGTAGATGTAGTTTGCAAGGAAGTAGACTCACATAGAGAGATGGAATGTACTTACATAGAAAAGTATGAAGCTCCATAAAATTTGCTTGGTAACTGGCATTGGGAATATATATGTTTTATCCTCAGCAGAGAGCAAAGCAAAATAACCCAGTGGTCAAGGAACTACCTCCTTTATCTTAAGCCTCATTAGCTGTCTGTTTGAGCCTTTTTCCCCTGCAAATTGTGACTTCTGAGTCTCTGCCAACATCTGCTCCCCCCATAAACCCCCAACCAAACCATAATGATTCCATTCCCAAGAGCTCCTGAATCACTGAGTGTTTGCCTTACTTTACAGACTTGGAAATCAATATCTAATCACACTTAATGGGAACACAAGATTCTGTGCACTCAGCACCATGTACATCCTTGGTTCCTGGATATATAAAGTTAACATAAAATAGAGTCTCTTCTGGCAGTGAATTGCATGACAACTGTGACTCTGGGACTCAGTTGATTTCTGGCTTCCTGAAATTCATTGGGCATTTGGAAGAGGGGTGGGGAGAGAGGCACAAAAATAGCAAACATTGTCACCTGCTTTCTGTCATTAATAGTCTCTATGCCTTAGTTTCCTCATCTGCAAAATGGGAGATGGTTTCTAAGGTTTCTTCCAGATCAAATGAATGAATGAATAAATTAATTGAAGGAATGCACGAATAAGTGGGAAGTTTTGTACACTACAGACAGCTAGATGGCACAATGGGTAGAGTGCTATACCTGGAGTCAGGAAGACTCATCTTTTTAAGTTCAAATCTGGACTCAGACACTTAACGAGTTGTGTGATCCTGAGCAAGTCACTCAACCCTGTTTTCCTCAGTTTCCTCATCTGTAAAATGAGCTGAAGAAGGAAATGGCAAACCACCAGCATCTTTGCCAAGAAAACTCCAAATGGGGTTACAAAGGGTTAGACAGGACTGAAACGACTAAACCACAAGTTGTCCACTACAGGAAGACCTTTGAAAGTTCCCATGCTTGGGATGCTCTCTCTTTGTCTTCTTTCCTCTAGATCCCTAGCACTCTTCTAGACTTCGTTCAAGTACTACTTCCTTTGCAGCTAGCTCTTCCTAGTTGCTCCAGTAATTTCTTAGTACTTTCCCTCTCCCTGTACCAAAAAGAAATATTCCACATTTCTTTTGTATTTATGAATCTATGTACATTTTGCTTCCTTGCAGAAAGACAATGTAAGATTTAAATTAATATCTAATAACTCCAAGTATTATATTTTATAAGATTTATTAATAATCACTTGAAGTAGAAGAAATAAAAGGACAAAAGGTAAAGCCTGAGTAAAATAAATTTTCCCAGCCAGGTTCCTGGGAAAAGAAGGGGGGCGGAGCTACACAAAATTTTATCTCCAAAATGTAAGGATGTAATGTAAGAAGGAAAGTGGGATGCCAGAATTTAGAGTCCTGGGGAGCAGATTCTAACTCTATAGCACCATTTTGTTTTGTCTTTCTCCCTCAATTCCTGGCCCTATTCAGTGCTTAATAAAGGTCAATTGAATTAAATTGAACTTTGTCATCCTGGGGACCTGCCAGTGAGATTTTCCTTCCACCAAAACAAATCAGGACCCATCTACAAGAGAAAACATATTAAAAATGAGCACAAGGTAATTGGGGAGGTGAGATGGAGACAGCTGGTGTTAGTAGCAGAGGGGATCTGAAAAAGACCAATTAGTGGAAGAGCCTGGCCCCAATGTTCACCCCACACTCTTAAGGGCAGACCTGATGATGATAGTCTCCCAAATGAGCTACGTCACACGACAAATGATAGACTTCTGGTCTCTTGCCAGTATCCAGACTTGAAAACCATCATCAGAATGGGAGCATCATGAGGACATGGACAATTCCATTTCTTTCTTTGCATCTCCAGCACCTACTGCTGCACAATACCCAGCACATGATGGTGCTTCAGAAATATGGATGAAATTCTTGTCACTTAAAGTCTTTCCAACTTAAAAAGACCTAGAAAACATTCAACCCTACTGGCACAGCCTTCTGGAGTCCAGAAGAGATCTCTGAATTGGCCCTTTGTGGAGGAGTTCTTTAAAAACCAACAAAATGGGGGAGTCAGGGAGGATGCTGGGAATTAAGGAGCAGGAAGGTATTGCTTTTGCCAGGCCAGAGGAGCCCTGGTCCCCTCCCAGGGCACTTGGGGAGGATGTAATATGTCAAATTATTCAGGTTGGCCATTGTTCTACTGTCCTGTGAGGGCTGTGCAGCAAGATGCAAGCACCACTAATTAGATGGAGAGGAATTCATGTCAGTCTCTTTAGTGACCTGGGGATCAGCTCTCCTCAGAAAACAAAAACAAAAATGGGCACATTGTCTCCCATTCAAATCACATCTCCTTCCTAATCAGGTGCTCTCCCAGAAGCTCCTGGGCTATTATGAATCTTCCTACTTAAAGGCTTCCCATTTTTCATTTTAAATCCAAGAAATAATTTGAACCAACTTCCAATTTGAAGATTGCTGGCAGACTGATGCACCACCTGTTCCCTACTTTTCCCCCCAACTAATTAAGCATTTAGATTGTTTCTCATTTAAATCTCTCAATCTCTCTCTCTTCTCTCTCTCTCTCTCTCTCTCTCTCTCTCTCTCTCTCTCTCTCTCTCTCTCTCTCTCTCTCTCTCTCTCTCCCTTTCTCTCCCTCTCTCTCTGTCTCTCTGTCTATCTGTCTGTCTGTCTGTCTGTCTGTCTCTCTCTGTCTCTCTCTGTCTGTCTGTCTGTCTGTTTGTCTGTCTGTCTGTCTCTCTCTCTTTCTCTCTCTGTCTCTCTGTCTATCTGTCTGTCTGTCTGTCTCTCTCTGTCTCTCTCTGTCTCTCTCTCTCTCTCTGTCTCTCTCTCTCTCTCTCTCACACACACACACACACACACACACACACACACTCACTCACTCACTTCCAACCTGCTAGCAATAATTTTTGCAAACAAAGAAAATTTCTAAGTGCAAAAGGACTGGCTTTTGAGGCTTTCCTTATTCTCCAGCACAAGTCAGATTTGTTTGGGAAACTATCAAAGTCACTGATGGAAAAGTACATGATTCAAAATGCCATGAACTAGCAAATGGCTCCAGGGGAGGGCAGCTGGAGTGGTGAAGAGCCTTGAGTCCATACCCATGAGGAGTGCCTGAAGGAAATGGGCATGTTTGGCCCAAAGAAGAGGAGACTCAGAAGACACAAGATAGATGTCATCAAGTGCATGCAGGGATGCCACCTGGGAGACAGATCTTTGTGTCCTAGTTAACCGCTAAGGGCAAAATTTGGAGCGAGGGATGGAAGATGCCATTTTAGGTTGGGTGTCAGGAAACCTTCCCATAAATGAGAGCTGTCCACCAGTGAAAGGGGCTGGAAATAATGGTTCTGTCTCACTTAGCATCTTCAACCTGAGACTCAGGGTGCTATAGAAGTAGGGAGATAGGAGGGTAGCATTTACTCTGAAGGCGGAGGACTTAGTTCAAATCTTGATTCTGATACTTCTTGTGTGACTTGATCTCCCTGGACCTCGTCTGTATGAGAGGGGTGTACAATGGCCTAAGCTCCCTCCTCATCATAGATCTATGGGCTTCCATACATTATGGTCCATGGGCTAATTACAAGTTGGCTTAGATGACAATGAAGGTCCATTTCAGTTCTAGAATGGTACGGTTTTTGAAACATTCACGGACTACGGCTCGAGAACCGGTGTCTCATCCATGCTGGCCTCAAAGAATCTGTAGGGCTGGAACCCCTCCTTCCTGCTGACCTGTGTGTGCATGTCTACGTGCGTTGATCAGTGTGTTTGTAGTTCAATCCTCTCAACAAGTGATTGATTGCACAACTCCTCTGTACCAGTCTCTGTGACTAGGACAAAATGGAGCCCGCCTTCTTCTTTATTTAAGATGTCCACTGAGAGGCAAAAACAAGCAACTTCAGAATGAAAGGACTAACGATTCATTCCTTTGATAAACGTTGACTATGTGTTAGGCATGGAATGAAAGACAAAAATGAAATGCACTTAGCCCTCAAGGAGATGGTACAAAGGGCAGAATGCCGGACCCCGACTCCAGAAGATCTGAGTTTGGATCCAGCTTCAGAGGCTGAGCCTTGGTAGCTGGGTGACCCTGGGCAAATTACTAAAACTCTGGTACCTCAGTTTTCTCCTCGGTGAAATGGGACTAATAATAGCGCCTAGCTCCCAAGGTGGTCGTGATGATCAGATGATAACATATTCATAAAGCACTTTGCAAACATGAAAGTGCTTGATAAAAGCTAGGTGTTACTGAGGGGAGCATGTCGGCTTGTGCTCTGTGTGTGCTGAGGAAAAGGGGAGATAGTAATCTATTCATATCTATTCCATACTACCAAATGTCACTTGATAATTAGTACAACTTTAAGCCATATTGACAGTGATCAAAAGCAATTTCATTCATTTGCCAAGTGCTAGATAAACACATACATTTACCTGACGGGGTTCTCTATGGCTTTCTATAAAATGTTCTAGCGAATTGCAGTCAAAAATGGGTTTATGGGGGGCAGCTGGGTAGCTCAGTGGATGGAGAGCCAGGCCTAGAGATGGAAGGTCCTGGGTTCAAATATGACCTCAGACACTTCCCAGCTGTGTGACCCTGGGCAAGTCACTTGACCCCCATTGCCCAGCTCTTCCTGCTCTTCTGCCTTGGAGCCAATACACAGTATTGATTCCAAGACAGAAGGTAAGGGTTAAAAAAATGGGTTTCTAGCCAGTTATGAAATTGTATTATTTATTTGAGAAATAAATAACTCACAAGGATTCTGTCAACAAAGAGACATTTGTCACTCCTATCCCAGCACCCCCCTCTTCTCAAACAAAACAGCCTCATTTCCATGTGAAGCCACCATCAGGGAAGGATGCTGTTTCTTCTTTGTTTATGGGTCACTTGTATTGTTGAATTATTTACATCATGGCAATTAATTAGCAGCTAATGAAACACCATAACCATGCTTGGGATTCCTCTCCCTGGGCAGCCACAGCTCCCAGCGGTGCTATTTGTTACCTCCGCGTCCAACATTAACAAAGCTTGCCATCGTCTCCTGCCTTCCCCCGCATGTCCACCGTCACAGCTCCATTCTGTGACATGGCGTATGATAAGCTAATGCAGCACAGGCTTGGGGCAGAGCCCCATCTAGGGACCCCAGGAAAGAAAAGCTTAAGACCATAGCTTCATTGATTTGGGGTTGGAAGGGAATCTCAGGGCTCATCCACTCCAACTTCACTCACTTTACAGAGAAAGAAACTGAGGCTCAAAGAGACTGATTAAAGGACTTGCCTAGGCTCATAGGGCTAGTAATTTGTCTGAGGCAGGATTCAAACTCTGCTCTTCCTGTCTCCAAGCCCAGGGCTCTATTTACTGCATCACCTCAGAAGACGAGGGGATTCCATGAGGCAGAGATGAAGAGGGATGGAGGATCACCAGTGCAAAGACACATAGATAGAAAAGAGGGAAGTGAAGGGAAGAGAAGGGAAGGGAAGGGAAGGGAAGGGAAGGGAAGGGAAGGGAAGGGAAGGGAAGGGAAGGGAAGGGAAGGGAAGATGTTGAAGGGAAGGGAAGGGAAGGGAAGGAAAGGGAAGGGAAGGGAAGGGAAGGGAAGGGAAGGGAAGGGAAGGGAAGGGAAGGGAAGATGTTGAAGGGAAGGGAAGGGAAGGGAAGGGAAGGGAAGGGAAGGGAAGGGAAGGGAAGGGAAGGGAAGGGAAGGGAAGGGAAGGGAAGGGAAGGGAAGGGAAGGGAAGGGAAGGGAAGGGAAGGGAAGGGAAGGGAAGATGTTGAAGGGAAGGGAAGGGAAGGGAAGGGAAGGGAAGGGAAGGGAAGGGAAGGGAAGAACTAAAGCTAGAAGAAATATGGTTTCTATAAACAGAGAGGTTTTTTTTTTCACCATCTCCCATGAAACATTTCTGGTAACTAACTTTTAGGAACCCAGAATGCTTCATTCCCAGTGGTCTTACAAATTCTTTGATGGATATGAAGGTGTGAAGAGGTTCTGCCTAAACTTTTAAAGTTTTTATTGACCCCAGTCAAGATATTTATGTTCTGGTCCTAACTCTATTACTGATTCCTTGTGTCTCTGAGGGCATATCAGTTAACTCTGGGTACCAAGAGGGGCAGCATGGGATTCCAGTAAGGTCCCTAATCTAACAAATCCAAAAATCTGGGTCCTGGTACATCCAAATGTATGCCTTTGTCAATGAGGATTATTTCATTCTTTGTAGTTGCAACCCCCAAGTCTAGAACAGTGTTTGGCACATAGTAGGCTCTTATGGAACACTTGAGGATTGACTGTCTTGATTTTTGTGCTTGGTACCCAAGCTTCGTGCAGGTACCGCACCTGAAATACAGGAGTTCTAACCTCTCCTTCCCACTTCAAGTCGATTTGGTGAGGCTCAGGGCAGTTAGCATCAGTGAATGCTCTGGGGTTGTCAGGGACAGTTCATATAGAACGCATGTTGATCTGTAAAGGGAGGGGGGCGTATTCTTTGCTTTCTCAGATTCCTTCTCTTCTTGGATTCCCCAGTGTCCACTGACTTATCCCAGGTTATCGTTTAATTATCTGGCAGACAGCATCTTCAGTATGTAAATTTCTACAGAAATACTAATGAGGACATAGTCTGCTACAAGGCCAATCCAGACCAGGCATGAATTATAGGAAGTGGTCTCAATGGCAGCCATTGAATCTCCTATCCAATACTGTGAAGGGGACAGGGGTGGGGAAGGGGAAGAAAGGCTGCTCACTAAGACATGTCCACTTGGAATCTTTCAGAAGGGATAGAGGTTTGATGTGTTTTCCCCCAAAGACTCTATTGAGAGCCATGATCTAAAGAAGGCTTTGCTCCCTTGAAAGGGAGTTAGGGAGATTCCCTCCTCTGAGCCTTAGTCTACTCAGTTTAAAAATGAAGATCATCTGGAGCAGGTAGGTAGCACAGTAGGTAGAACACCTGACTTGGAGCCAGGGAGACCTGGGTTCAAATCTGACTTCAGATACTTCCTAGCTGTGTGACCCTGGAGAAGTCACCTAACTCCCATTGCCTAGCTGTTACTGCTCTTCTGTCTTAGGACCAAATAACAGTATTGGTTCAAAGATGGAAGGTGAAATTTAAAAAACTGAAGAAAAGAAAAGAAAGCTGCTAGTGTTTACTGAACAGAATGTTTTCACTTGGAGCAAAAATAGTTGGTCATGGAGAGGAGCCTAAGGTTAGCTGCCTGTAGGGGGCTGTTCTAGAGAAACCAGAGGTGCAAGGACAGTTTCCTTAGAAAGGAAGCATGCCTTCTCAGGAAGAAAGACTAGCATCCCCTACAGAAGCCAGAGCCCTGGTGCCAAGTCTCTGTTGTTTCATGCTAGTTCTTTCTCTAAGGATAAGTGACAACTATGTGTCAACCCTGGGCTAGGCTATGGGAGATGTCTCTTGAAGATACCATGTTGGACTTGGAGTCAGGAAGACCCAAATGCAAATCCTGCCTTAGATCCTTGCTAGCTATTTGACCTTGAACAACTCACTTAATCTCTCTCAGGCTGAGTTTATCCATCTGAAAATAGGAATAATAGTAGCATCTACCACTATCCACCACTATAGAGGAAACCGATGGAGTTTGAATGCAGATTTAAGCATACCATTCTTCATTTTATCTCCTTCCTGAGCTTTTTTTCTTATATAACCAACATGTGCCTTCTTTCACAAAGTGATGAACATGGAAATACGTATGGCATACTAACATGGGTATCACCTGTATCGTGTTACCTGCAGTCCTGGGGAAGAGGGAAGAGGAGAGGGAAGAAGAGAACACAGAGAGCAAAATGTCAGAAAATGGTTATTAAAAAGTGTCTCAACATGTAAAAGCAAAAACAAATAATAGTAACATCTGCCCTACAGCATTGTTGCTAGGATCAAATGAGACAATTTGGTATTGGGCATTCATTATCATCATTATTACTACAAAAGAAATGTGAAACATGATCTATGTCCTCAGAGAACATACAATAAAGTAGCAGGAAAAACCTAGGAAATGAGACACTGTTAGAGAAAAACCCAAGTTGTCAGTCATTGGGCGTCTATCCCAGATGGCAGTGGATAAAGGATTCATAGCAGAGAGGTATGCTGTCATCCAGAGAACTGTGGAGAGGAGAGACCTCTGCCTTCTGGACTACTGAGCCACTTAAAAAAATTTATTTGATCATTTCCAAGCATTATTCGTTAAAGACATAGATCATTTTCTTTTCCTCCCCCCCCCACCCCCCATAGCCAACGCGTAAATCCACTGGGCATTACATGTTTTCTTGATTTGAACCCATTGCTATGTTGATAATATTTGCATTAGAGTGTTCATTTAGAGTCTCTCCTCTGTCATGTCCCCTCAACCGCTGTATTCTGGCAGTTGCTTTTCCTCGGTGTTTCTACTCCTACAGTTTATCCTCTGCTTATGGATAGTGTTTTTTCTCCTAGATCCCTGCAGATTGTTCAGGGACATTACACCACCACCAATGGAGAAGTCCATTACGTTCGATTATACCACAGTCTATCAGTCTCTGTGTACAATGTTCTCCTGGTTCTGCTCCTCTCGCTCTGCATCACTTCCTGGAGGTCGTTCCAGTCTGAGCCACTTTTAAGTGACAAAAACACACCAGAGGCTTTTACTGATTTTTCCAGTGGTTAATATCCTTATCTAGGCTCTATATGGCCCAAATTACTCTTTACTTTTTTATGCACCTTTTTGACATCATGTTCTTTCTCCCAGGAAAATGTAATTCTTTGGTTTTCTTCTCTAGATCCCTAGTGCATGACCCAGAAGTACGCCCATCAATGGTTCAATATAGAAACATTTAGTAAGCACCTACTATGCTCTGTGTCAGGCATTGTGCTAAGAAGCACCAAAGATGCAAAAAGAGGAAAAGGTAGCCCCTGCCCTCAAGGACCTTCCAATCTAAAGGGGAGCCAACATGCAGATAAATATAGAAAAGCAAGCTCTAGACAGGAAAACTAGGAAATAATGAACAGAGGGAAGAAGATACTGGCATTAAGAGAATTTAGGGAAAATCTTTTGTTTCTACACCTTCTGGTAAGATTTTAGCTGGTACTTAAAGGAAGAGATCAGTAGTCAGAGTGGAGGAGAAATAGTGTTTCAGACAGTGGGGAGAGACAGACAAATTGCCCAGAGACAAGAGAAGTACAGTAGGACCTCATTTTATGTGACTAGTGTGTTCCAAGATCCTTCACAGAAGTTGAAAATGGCACACAATAGCCAACCCGATTATTGAATATGCATTTCTTATACAACATACCTAGGCACGTGATGACTTCTTGGGCTTCTCAGAGCTCCCAATATCACTAGTCCTGTACTTTGGGGCCATTATCAATAACTAAGTAGCATCAATGAAACCAAGAGAAACACTGCTTGGAGGTGAACATGATATGTTACAAGCGAAAACTCCAGTGGGCACAAAGCAATGTAATGACTCCCACCTATGCTTCTCAGAGTGATCATGAGTGTGACTGTATCAACCATTGCAAGACTTCATGGCGCTTGGGGAAATGGCCTGGATTTAGGGCTTCATTATTTTTTTTAATTTTTTTCTATGTACTTTTCTGTCTTGCCTTGTTTTAGTTGCCAATGGTATGTGCCTGAATTTCCATGTGTCAAGTTCATGTAAAACGAGGTCCTACTATATATTATTGATAGAAACAGCCAGCATTACTGGATCAAAGAGTATGAGTTGGGGGATAAGGTGAAAGAAGGCTGGAAAGATAGGAGCAGGCTGGAGTTTGGCTTTGAATGTCAAACAGAAGGTCTTGTATTTGTTCCTAGAGGCACTAGGAAGTCACTGGGCTAGGTACTTAGTGACTGTGTGCTGGCTAACTTCCTGACTTCCTGATGGTCAAGCGTTTATGGAATGGAATAAAATGGAATGAGGAAGGTTGGAAGGACACTTCAGGTGGAAGAGGCTGAAACAGCAAATGTCTCCAATCTGCCCTACTCACCAGCAGCTTCCAGGGAATGAGTGATTTGGGGATGTTCTTCTTTGAGGCGTATTTATCACCAAAGGACCATGAGCTCTGTGTGCCTCGTAAATGTTACTTTGATTTTCCAATCAAAAGGTTGCTCTTGACCTCTCCCCCTTCAAAGAAATAATTGGTGAAAAGCCAGGGCGTATCCTGAGCAGAATTGTGAGGCAGCAGACCCAGGACCTTTTTCTGAACCTCTCCGTTGGCAAACGCTGTTTGCACAAAAGTACCCACAATCCACGGTAATGAGATGATAATGGATAAAGCAAGGCACAAGAGTCTTCAGGAAGTCATTGGATTGTTGGGGGTATTAAAAGACAGAAGGACCAGCCATCTTGCCTGGCTATTGTTGTACAGACCTCATCTTTCCCCAAAGCTTTATCACACTCCCTGTATCAACACCCTCTAAACACCCAGTGACTAACTATTGCTTTCTTCTGTTTGGGGACTGATTAGGGAAGCAGTAGAGAAGGGAGGGGACCAACGATTTAGCGTTAGAAGGGTCTTAGACAACATGTACGTCCAACATCTTCATTTTAGAGATGATAGAGACTAACAAAACCAGGTCTTCTGATTCCAAGTGCTTTTCCCACTGTTCTTTGGGAGTAGCTATGACTACTTAGGACCATCTCAAAACTGATAACTTGTCTCTATTTCTGTGTATATCGCTCAAGAAAGCCTATTCCAGGACCCTGGGGGTCCTCTCTTGTGTCAGGCTATGGGAATCCCTATAATCAGGATGAAGTCATCTTCATTTCCTAACTTCTAACAAGAGTTATATCCACCAGAGACTCTATTCTATCATCACTGGTTTACTCAACCTTCTGTGACCTTGTTTTTTCAGCATTGCTAAACTCAGATCACTAATGATCTCTCTATGACTAAAGCCAATGAGCTTTTCTTTCTCTTAGTGACAGTTAAGATACTTCTCTTTCTTCAAGATCCAATGCAGATGCCACCTTCTCCATGAAGACTTCTCTGATAGCCCCCATGTCCCAGGTCAAAGTGATCTCCAAACTCAAATCACTCACAGAACCCTCTTTGGAGTTCTTTATACTTGCTCCACTTATCCTGATAATTATATGTGTGTACGTACTGGTTTTCCCACCCACCTCATTAAAACTAGGAGCTCTTTGGAGTTGGGATATGTGGCAGCCATATCTTTGTATCTCCAGCACCAAGAACAAAGATTTGACCATAGAGGATGCTTAATAAATACTTTTGAATGACTGACTTTCAGGAGTAGTTGATGTCAGTATCATTGTAGTCGGATGACATCAGAAGGGGATCAACACAAGGCCAAGATGCAAAAAGATATTGATAGGCTAGCGCACTGGGCTGAACGGAATCAGAAAACATTCTATAGGGAAAGATGTTTAGTTTATATTGCACTTGATTTAAAAAATCAGCTTTATGAAGCTTCCACACTGAAGTAGGAGAGGCATGTTTAGACAGCACTTTGGAACTTATCTGGGCCAAGTGTGATGTTATATACATGTAGTCTTTGCTCCTGGGGAGACTGAAGTTGGTGGATTCAGGAGCTCTGAGCTGCAATAAAGCTAGACAATTGTATGTCTACACTAAATCCACTCTCAGTATGTGTGTCCCTGGGAGCAGAGGACTTCTAGATTTTGTAAGGAGGGGAGAACTGACCTAAGAGGGACAAACTGAGTGGGTTAAATCTTTTGTGCCAATGATTAGTGAGACTGGCCCCTGAGTAGCCATTGATTTCCAAGCAGCATGAAATAGAGAAACCTGGAGAAGGAAGGAAGGATGGAAGGAAGGAAGGAAGGAAGAAAGGAAGGAAGGAAGGAAGGAAGGAAGGAAGGAAGGAAGGAAGGAAGGAAGGAAGGAAGGAAGGAAGGAAAGAAGGAAGGAAGGAAGGAAGGAAAGAAGGAACGAAGGAAGGAACGAACGAACGAACGAACGAATGAACGAACGAACGAACGAATGAACGAACGAACGGAGGAAGGAAGTCTTTATAGAAAGCCTGCATAGCACTTGTGGGAGTTGTGGAGATTTCTAGCTTATCAAGAGTGAACAATGGGGAAAAGGAACTAAAAAGAAGCCAGGCTTTCAGGGGACACAAAATCAAAGAGATAGTTGATGGCTAGGGGCTAGGCTGAGTGGCAGCAGATAAGCCTCCTTGGAGTTGGGCATTCCAGAATTGGGTGTCAGAGACTATCAAATCTTCCTTCATGATACCAAATTAAGAGAGAGATAGAGGAGGGATGAAGACTTGGAATGAAAGCCCCCTGGTTCAGAGGAAGGACCCTGTCAGCTGGCAAAGACAACTCCAGCTTATTTATTTACCTATTCTCTGAGTTATTTACCTTTCCCCCTCTTTGGTGGCCTGTTCTGAATCTCCAGCTCTCAAGACATGGAAACATCCCCAGATCAGAGAATGTCTCACTGGAACCCAATATTCATCTGGGAGGGAAGATGCTGACCAAACTGGACAGAGGCCAACCTTAAATCATCCTCTGTCACCCATTCTCCCACTCCCAAGAACAAGAATCATCTTAGAAGGCATTTCATCTTTTCCATTTGAGGCCTCCGGACCATCAATATGCAGCCTGACTGCTAAAGAGAGCAAGAGAGGGGAGCCATATCCGGAAATAATCACTTCCCTGTCACTTGAATAGATTAGAAACATGACAGCCATCACCAGTGCTGGGATGGGGGGGAAGGTGGGGAATGGGAAGGGGGTGTAACAGTTGTGTCAATCCTAAATGAAGGAACTGGTTCTCTCCATGCTGGTGGACTGTCTTCCTGGTCCTCAGGCACTGGCTATGGGACAGTATCCTGCCAAGGTGTATAGTGGGAAGGGACTTCAGAGGCATCTAGCCTAACCCCCTCATTTTACAGAGGGAGAAACAGAGACCCAGAAAAGGCAAGTGACTTGTGAAAGGTTACACAGGTAGAATTTTAAATTGGAAGGCACCTCAGAGGGCAGCTGGTTCAGCACCTTTATTTTACAGAGGAGGAAACTAAAACCGAGAAAAGTTGTGACTCAACCAAAGTCTCGAAAATAGTGATAAGAATCCCAGATCCAGAGCTGGAAGGGTTCCTAGGGACCATCTAATCCAACCCCCTCACTTTACATATGAGGAAACTGAGGCAGAGAAGTGCAATGACTTACCTTAGGTCACCCAGACTTGACCTTCTCCTTGTGCCAAGTTACACTGATGATTAGAATAAAACCATTGACTTGTGTGCCTCCTCCCATGAGCAGGACATCAGAGATGGCTTCGCCACATCAAAGAACAGGCTGCTGACAGCATTTTTTACAAGTTGTTCTTCACATAATTTACTATTTCATTTTTTCTAAAGAGCTGCATTGTGAGTTATGCAGCCCCAACTCAATCAGTGCCCAGGAAAAGTTCTCCCTCCACCCTCCCCATCACCTACTTAGACTTGGCAATGGCTTTCTTTATCTCAGAGGGCCAATCAACATTTGAAGGGAATACGAGTGTTGTTAAAAGATGCTTATTTTAATTGGATACTTAGGAAATTCGATTTCAGAAAATAGACAGCCTCACCAGAGCCAAGTGGTTAGGGTTCACTTACGGGTGAATTCTGCCCCAAAGGAGACTGCCATGGGTGTCTGAGATCAGTTATCCAATTCTATTCCAAAAGCTTTTAGTAAGTACCTACTGTGTGTACAGTGCTGGGATAGATGCTGTGGAAACAAAGCCAAAAAGAAAAATGAAGCTAAATAAAATAGCTCATATAGGAACACACAGGGTTACTGCAAGAGTTCTAGATCTGATGTGAGAAAGGTGGAATTTAAATATCTCATCTGTTAGATCATGCCTGTGTGACCTTGGACAGTCATGACTTCTTTAGTGGCCTTAGTCACTTGTGAAATGAAGGGGTTGTACTATATTATCTCCTTTAAAAATCGTTAACTTCTTTCTTAATAACAACTCTAAGACAGAAGGGCAAGGGCTAGGAAAATGGTGTTAAGTGGCTTGCCCAGGGTCATACATCTAGGAAGTGTCAAAGGCCATATTTGAACCCAAGTCCACCCGAAAGATGGTTTCCTAAGGCTCTTCTTACCTCTAGGCTTCTAGATTTGAGCCAGAAGGGATTTTAGAAGCCATCTAATTTAATCCTCTCATTTTACAGATGAAGAAACTGAGGTTCAGAAAAGTGAAGTGATTTGACCAGAGTCATAGGTGTCATAAAACGATTCAGAGCTCCAGAGCTTAAAATGACCTCAGAGGCCATCTAGTCCAAATTCCTCATTATATATGAAGCATGAAGACCCAGTTGGAGAGAGAGGAAGGAATTTGCCCATGATCACATAAGTAGCCTGACTCCTAACTGCCCTCCCTCGCCTCTTAACAAGTCAGAGAAAATTGGCCCTAGTGTTTTGCTTCCATGGCAGCACAGAGGTCTAAAAATTGGGGGGTTTTCTACTTTCCAAATTGTGAAGAAAGGAAAATGGTATGAGGGACAGGGAGTGTCTCATTCATCAGTGTTCTGTGCTCCAAGATGGCATCTTTCATGGGTACCATTTCCATGCAGAGGCAGACAATTTTTCCTGAGCAAAGCCTTCCACCCTGTGGTGAATGTGAGGCATTGCCTTCATCCTCCAGCATCACTGAATTGTGTACCAATTTCCAGTTATGGCTCTGCTGCCACCGTGTGGAATCTGACGGAAGAATTGGTATCAATCCCCAGAGAGCTCTCCCCAGCAGAGATAACGGGTCTCTTATTTCTCAACCCTTGGGCTTCCATCCTTCTAGCTTTTCTCTTCTCCTTTCTCTTCTCTGTTACTCCTTTCCTCTTACTGCCTACTATTCTCCTATTCCCTCTTTTTGTCTCTGTCTCTCAGTCTCTGTCTAAATGGAAAAAGCAGAATTGATTGAATTTAAATTTAAGACTAATAACTAAAGGTCCTTGAATGCCAGGCTAAAGTATGCAAGAAGCCTAAATTTAGTCAGTTCTATTTTTGACATGCCAAATTGAGGATGTGTCTGGAATGTACTGGAGAGGCAGTATAGTGTAGCATATAAGAAAGATGGCCTCAGAGTCAGCAAGACTAGAGTTCAAGTCAGAACTCTGGCATATACTGTATTTACTACAGGACCTTTGTGTAGTCATTTAACCTCAATGCCCCAAGCAACTTTGAGACCATAAATTATAGAGAAGGTATCAGCCTTCTTGGAAAAAAGGAATTTCCCAACCTGGGGGATCTCTGGACAAGAGAAATCCCAAGTCTGGGCACTCTCCCTGTCCTTATGATTAAGAGATTTAAAATATTATATTTTATAATTGTTTAATTAAAAATATGAGCTCAAACAATCCCACTCTTAAAATCATTTCAAGGTAGATTGAAAGCCAAACTAGCCCAGGTCCCTCTTGCCCTGACCCCAGGGTGGATTTCCAAGACAGGTATAGACTTGTAGACAAGACCAGTAATCTGGGCACCAGCACAGTTCCATCAGAGAGACTGAGGGAATCTTTTCTCTCCATTGCATACAGGAGTAGCCATGAGGCAGCTGGGTAGAGTACTAGATCTGGAATCAGGAAGACAGAATTAAAATCTTGTTTCAGACCTTTACTAGTAGTATGACCCTGGGCAAGTCAGTTACCTCCTTTCAGCCTCAATTTCCTCATTTGTAAAGTGGGAATAATAATAGTGCCTACCTCAGAGTTGTATATAAAAGCTAGCAATCCTCTTCCTCATTGTCATTCTGAATTTGGATGTCAGACTAGTCTGCTTTAAAAGTCATTCTGGTGGAACCATGCCCCAACTCAAAAAGCCTACCAAGCATAATTCAAATACCTTTGCCTTGGGCTGACAAGCTGATTTCCTCCTAAGTACTCAGTTTGGTATAGAGGTTATTATTAGCCCTATTTTGCAGATGAGAAAACTGAGACTCTAAGACATCAAGTGACTTGCAAAATAGACTAATAACTAGCCAGAGATGGGATTTTATCCCAGATTTATTACTCTAAAGCCAGCTCTCTTTTCACTTTGCTTCCCAACCTGTATGATCCAGTCTGGCAATAATAGCCCAATGGCAGTAGTCTAATGGCCAAGCATTGGAACAAGTCCAGCTTAGCAGCAGCCAAGGCTAATGAACCATTCAAGTTACCTGAGCTGTCCAGTCAGAACATCATATCTCTGATGTGTAAGCCTAGCTGAGAACAGGGGAACTTGTCTCACCAGCACCATTCCACAGCTAATTTCGTGAGGACCTTGGGAAGAAAGGACGGGAAGTTACAGAGTTGTGAGTCGTCTTGGTTGTGGGTTCCCTACCTGTACCTTGGTACTGCCATTGTACTGGATGTTTGTGGGAGAGAGTGCCCTCTGGTTTGAGAGGGAATGCTTTGTAGCTGCTGTTTTTGCGATGCCATTTGAGTAAATGCCTTAGCCAAAGAGCTGAGTCTACATGCTGATTATTGAAGGGAAATAGACTGGTGGGGGCTCTTGAACTAGTGTTAGGAGGTTAACCATCTACAGGGGATGCTTCTAGAAGCCTGAAAGTAAGAGCAGCTGCCCTCTAGCGACCCAAATGCCAGACTCAGGGTGGTTTGGGGGAGCAAACCCAGAGAGGGTGCTGTAAGTATAAACAAAATAGTTACAAGATGATGGGGGGCTGGAGGGTTAGCACTAGGTTCTGTGAAGCCAAATTCCTACTCTAGGCCAGGCACTGAAGATCCAGAAACAAATATAAAGCAGTTCTTACTCTCTTGGAGCTGACACTCTATTATGAGAGGACGTGAACTTAAAGTCAAACAGGGCTAGTCATCTCTCAGCTCCTCGACAGTACCAATCTCCTTTGCCATATAGACTTTAAAAACAAGCAGTGGGGAGTGGGACAAAGGTGGATCTGCAGTATCCATGCTTCCCCCTCCTTGCCCAACACATGCTCAAGTCTGATAGACACAGGCTATGGAGAAAGAAGGAAATAACATCACGGGAAACCTGCAAGGGGGGAAATGCCACTCTCCAAATTGAGTTATGGATTTGAAAGCTCTAATGGATTTTCCTCAAGACTTAAAGTTGGATCAGTCAGTGACAAGTGATCTAATTTACCCCATCAGGCAGAATGGGAGTGAGAGTGGCCAAGGGAAGATCATTGGCAGGCATCCTCTGATTCGTGAAATATGTCCTGGGTTTTCAGCCCCACACTCCTTTCTTGACTGAGGGAGGGCACCTCTGCCTTCCCTGTCCCTGTGGGACTGTCATAGGTGCAGGGTTCCAAGCAGCCTCTCCATCTCAAGCTCCCAAAGGCACTAGCTAGAAACTCTCCATTTAATTTCCATTTTAAAACACAAGGTTGGCTGGGATGGACCTTGTCCATCTGGATGGAGCACTTATTGTCTAATGTAAAAAATGGACTCGAATCCAGAACTTCAATACCCAGAAGTCCTTGCTCCACTTCCCCAAAATGCTTTGTTAATCTTAACACTAAAGACCATCTGACCTAGAGTCAGTTCAATGACCCTCCTTCACATATTCCACTCAATCCAACCAAATGGTTTTCTTGCTGTTCCTAATACACAAAACTTCTTTTCCCACCTTGGTGTCTTTGCCTAGGCTCTCTGTCCCCTAGCCTGGATTTTACTCCCTCCTCATCCCGATTATCAGCAGAATATTACTATGAAATGATCTTACCTTAGGGGAGAGTTTGCATTCATTAAAATAATTGGGCATTATCTACTGGGGAAAGATGAAAGAATCTGAGTGACTCAAACATAATGGATTATCACCAGGCTATAAGAAATGGTACCTTGGATGGAGACGGAGAGGCATGGGAAGGCTTGTAGGAATGGGGTGGAGGGAAGCAAGCAGCACTGGGGAGGAGAGAAAGAGGGAGACTCTGACAATCTAGATGCAAGTAACCAAAACAACAAAACTTTCACTCTTGAAGGCTGAGAAATGTTCATCACATTTTAACTATGAAATTTGGGACCAAGCAAGGTCTCAAAGCAGAGAAGGGAGAATGTGCTCGCCCTCACTTCGTGGCAAAGGCTGGGCTATTGCATATAATGTCAGATTTTTGTCATATTGCATAGCATTTTGTTGAAAGATTTTTCTTCCCTTTTGTTATTTCTTTATTATAAGGGATGACTCTCTGGGCAGGAATGGGCAGAGAGAGAAATGTAGATAAGTTAAAAAAAATAACATATATACTTATATTTAATATATTAATTATAACATATTATAATCAATTTATATATTATTTTATATATGAATATTATACATTAGATAATATTTATATATTAATACGTAATTTATATCTCTCTATATATTTATCTTCAAGACAAAAGAACTGGGCAATTTCCCAACATCCATCCAGCCTACTCTCTTCCTCCATTTCAGTTCTGGTTCAGTCCTTTCGGAACAATCCCATCATCCATTGTCTAATTGGACTCATTTTATCCTTCCTTCTCTGCCTGGATCCTTGCAGACATAAAGGCAACAATCAACCCACCTATTCAGAGCATTCATGGGTTCCTAAATCAAAGGAAAACAGCTTCCTCAGTCATCCCTGGTTTACTCCTCAACTCCATCCCCATTCGCCAAGCCTAGGGGTCCTAGAGTGCCTGCTTCAGGCTTCCTTGATGAGTGGCAGATCTGTTGAAAGGATTTCAGTTCCTGGTTCTTTGTTTGAGACATAACAAACATTTTTTAAAATGCAACTGTAATTTACGGAGCTGTTAATCTCCCTGGAGATGGGGAGGAGGAGCTGATTCATAAACTCTAAGAGCAGAATACGAGTGGTGTATACTCCTGACAGGACCCTGAGATGGAATTACGGCCCCATAATTCAAAGTCTGGCTGGGCTTTTTGTTCCCTAATGCATGTAGCGGAGACTTGTACAGGGTCACCATTTTCCCTCCCTCCATCCCGCCTCCCAATAAGTTTGCCCTCTAGTTCAGCCTCCTGTACTACTAGGGATGTTCGGTCTCTGGTTTGTTTTTTGAACTGGGGGGGGGGGGAGGAGGGCATTCGGCTCCCCCACCCTCCCCCCAGTGCTCTTTCTCCTGCCTCCTGCAGTCCCACTTCGCTGTTTATCAAACCAGCCTGGGCTATGAATCACCCAGCTGCTGTTCCCATATCCAAACAGGTCAGTCTTGCTCAGTCCCAGGAGGATGCACCACTTGGCTCCCCAGTCCTCCCAGGCACAAGAAATATCAGGCGGTCTTTGCAAAGGGCTCCGTAAATCATCTGTGTGGGGGGGCTGGGCTCCTTGTGACTTTGGACCAGTGTGGGCCATGACTAGTGAGCACAGTGGTCTCCTAACTGCTCTCCCTGTCTCTGGGCCCTCCTCATTCAGCTACCAAACTGGTATTCCTAAACCACCAATGTGGCCACCAAAAAGAATCCCCCTTCGTTAGGGCTTCCCTGGGATCTCCAGGCTAAAATACTAGCTTCCCACTCTTCTGCTGGGCCCCTTCCACCATTTGCCTCCCAAAGACCTTGATGGTCTTATTCTAAAGCCTTCCTTCCCTGTGAGTCCACTCCATTGGAGTCTCCATCCAGGACGTTCTCTCCCTCGTGTGCTTTAGAGGATGGTCTCCTGGGCTTCAGCCAGAAAAGGAAGCTTCTGGAGGCCAGGCAGCAGCTTTGCTTTTCTATTGGTAGCTCTTGCATTTTTTAGGCATTTACTCAAGCCCACCTCCCGGAACCCCGAGCTTCTTTCTAGGAACTCAGCTCAGGGGTCCCTTTCTGCTTCTCGTCAGATAGGAAGGGTTAGGGCTGCAGGGGATCCCAAAAGACGAGCCCAGAAATCCATTCCTGGTGGAGCTACAAAGAAAATAGCTGAAGTGTCCGTCCCCTGGCAAAAGCATGAGAAAGAAAGACCCTGTGTACATCAAAATGTTTATAGCAGGGGGCAGCTGGGTGGCTCAGTGGATGGCGAGCCAGGCCCAGAGATGGGAGGTCCAATCTGGCCTCAGACACTTCCTAGCTGGGTGACCCTGGGCAAGTCACTTGACCCCCACTGCCTAGCCCTGACCGCTCTTCTGCCTTAAGAACCAAAACATAGTATTGATTCTAAGACAG
This sequence comes from Monodelphis domestica, assembly GCF_027887165.1. Taxonomy (NCBI): domain Eukaryota; kingdom Metazoa; phylum Chordata; class Mammalia; order Didelphimorphia; family Didelphidae; genus Monodelphis; species Monodelphis domestica. Next base: position 311,755,663 of record NC_077231.1, read on the forward strand.
AGGGTTTGGGTTTAAAAATATATATTTAGAGCAGCACATTCTGTAGAGGTAAAGTAGATGGTGGTGTATTGAATGGAGCTCAACTTGGATTCAACAAGACAGGACATGGGTTCAAATCTGTATTCAGATGCAAATAATGTCACCTCTCTCTGCCTTAGTTTCTTTACCTGTAAATTGAAAGAGTTGAACTTGATGTTCTCCAATATCCATTCCAGCTCAAATCCAGGACGTTCACGGTCTTATGGTCCGGTGGAATGGTAAGCATTTGTGTAGATGCCCATTGACCGGGGAATGACTAAAGAAATCATGTGCCTGGAAAGCCAAACCCCTAAAAGTGAAAGGGCCAGAGCAGCCCTCCGTAATCTTAAAGGTCTCCAGAGACTTCTTTTCTGTCACACAAGACTCTATTATATAAGGGATGCCAATGACTCAAAACCAGCCAATATGACCCCTCAGTTGCTGGTTCAGATGATGAGGAAGAGGAAGAGGAAGAGGAAAAGCCCTGGATTCAGATTCAGACAATGTAGGTTTGAAGCTCTGTTCCGCCATTGATTGGCTGTGTGACTGTGAGCAAACCTCCTCCCCTCGGCTGGATGGGAATTTCCTTATCTACAGCCCTGATAGAACTGGACTGAACGATGTCTAAATCCTGACGTTCTTAGAGAGAGAGCCAGAAACTGGAGTGAGAGGACACGCGGTCACTGCTGAGCCCTGTGACTCCTCGTCTGTGTGGCACTAAGCGCGTGGACTCGCCCCCTCCTAATCTTGGAGGTGAGTCCTTTGGCTTCAATGATGTTGACGGTCCCTTCCTGTGATTCGAATCCTGCAATCCTCAGAGGAAAGGACAGGACAGTGTCACCGAGATTTTCAAGAGCCCCAGTTCTACAGAACAGCACGAGCTGTTCTATTTTCTGGCCATGTTAGAAGGTGGAGGATCTTCTTACATTAAGCATAGAAATCCTCATTTTCCCCTGTTGGTCTGAATCAGCAAGTTCATTGCAAGAGGAAACTCCCAGTGAGGAAATTCTCTCCACCAGTGCAGATTGGGCCCTGCTCTGCCACCTAAAGACATAAAGTCATTTGGAGAGCTAAGAGGTTAGGCCATTTACCCAGGGACCCACAGCCTGTGTGTTTTCAGAGTTAGAACTAAAACCAGATCTTCTTGACTCCACTATACCAAATTATCTATCTGTCTGTCTGTCTGTCTGTCTATCCATCTATCCATCCATCCATCTATCTATCTATTTTTCTATCTGTCTGTCTGTCTATCTGTCTGCCTATCTATTTTTCTGTCTATCCATCTACCTATCTGTCTGTCTGTCTATCTGTCTGTCTATCCATCTATCCATCCATCCATCTATCCATCCATCTATCTATCTGTCTGTCTATCCATCTATCTATCTATCTATCTATCTATCTATCTATCTATCTATCTATCATCTATCTATCTATCCATCCATCCATCCATCCATCCATCCATCTATCTACCTATCTATCTATCTATCTATCTATCTATCTATCTATCTATCTATCTATCTATCTTGTTATTATCACATTCTGCTGAAGGGAGAGCAACAGGAGGTAATGGATAGAAAGCCAGTTTCCAAATCAAGAAGACCTGGGTTCAAGGCCTGTTATTGACAGATACTAGGCAGCTGGGAAGCATCATGGTGCTTAGAATGGCAAGTCTATAGTCAGGAAGACTCACTTTCCCGAGTTCAAATCCAGTCTCACACATTTACTAACTCTGTGACCCTGGGCAAGTCACTTAACTGGTTGCCTCTGTTCCTCATTTATAAATTGAGCCGGAGCTACTCCAACATCTTTACCAAGAAAACTCCAAATGGAGGTCCCAAAGAACCAGACACAACTGAAATGACTTCATACATCGACACCTACTGGGCAAGTGACCCTGAGAGAGTCACTTAACTTGTAAGTGCCCCAAGTAACTCTAAAGCCATAAGTTTGGACGATTTGCATCCTGAGTAGCCAGAAGTAGTTTCCAGGAAATTCCCTCCGCAGTACTCCAGCAGCTCTTGGTCTCAGCCGTGAGGTACCCCTCCAGGGTGCAAGGAAGCCCGGTCTGAGCGTCTCGGTCCTCCCAGGAGCTCTGTGCAGGAGGCGCTCTCAGCTCGGGGGCCTCCTGTGCTTCTCTTGGCATCAGGAGGGCTCCAGGCAAGACCACGGACTCTAGACAACTTGTTTTCTTTGCTCAGGAAACAGAGTGTTTTCTACACTCACGAAACCCTAGGGCTGAGCCAATAATAGGAGGAATAAGAGTCGCGCTTCCCCTTTGCCTGGCGTGTCTTCAAGCTCTCCCGCCTCCCTTACGGGGCGCAATCGCTCAGGAGAGACACGTCAAACGTCGCTTTGACCTTCTACCGCGTGACTCCTGGACGGAGCTCCCTGGGGCGACGCAACACGGCCGTCCTTCAGCCGAGACCATCCGGAGGAATGGCCAGAGAATGGACGATTCTCTCCGCTTCCTTCCTAGCAACCGCGACAGCCGGCCCTGGGCAGCCAACCGAGTGAATTTGAAAACCAAATCTGCGAGCGCGCGGGCTCCTGCGTGATTAATCTGCTCCGTCTATCGCCCATCTGTTGTTGTCACCAGGAGACCAGGAGAGGGAAAGCGGCGCGGGCCCTGTTCACTTGGGCAGGCCAGCTGGAGCCTCTCCTTCTCCCCGGCCATGGGGGGGGGGGGGGGGCAGAGGCACGCCTGGGAGAGGGGGAGAACAAAGGCTTCTCCGGCTCTGGCCTCCTTGGGCCAAAGCGGCTCTTTGGGAGCTTCGGATTCCTCTCGGCTAAATAATATTTCAGCTCGCAGCCCTGGGCTAAACGGGGCTCCGAGGCTCATTCGATTTCTTTTGCCTCTTACTAAAGACACCTGAGAAAAATGGGGTGCCGATGGGGTCTGCTAAAGAAGGGTGGACGTGAGCGGGCTTTTAGATTCCCTGGGCCAGTGCCATCCGTTGTCAGAGGAAGACATTGAGGCCCCGGGAAGTACATGACTTGCCCAGTGCCCTCAGAGGTGAGATTTGAAACCAGAACCCGTCTCTCTTAAAACTTCATCAAGTTCAAAACTGTTTCTAAAATTATCATTTCCTCATTGATTGAGGGGCAGCAGGAAAGGCTCCATGAAATGCCCCCGACCTTTGAAGAGGATGAAAATTCAGAAAGGCAGAAATGAGAAGGGAGGGCATGCCAGGCGGGGCACCCATAGCTTATGTCAGGAGGGGGAGGCAGGATAGGGAGCTCCGGCTTCTGGGGATCACCCTGGGCACCCAATTTGGCTGAAATCTAGAGCTGAGGAAAGCTGGAAGGACAATTGAAAATCTGGAAAATTAAGGGGTGGGGTGGGGTGACTGTATCAGAAAATGCCAGAAGATGGTGATGAAAGCCATTTTTGGTCCAAATTTGTCATTTATCACTCTGAGAACCTCCTAGATCAGGAAACTCCCCAACCCAGAGTCATAGGAAGATGGCTGGGCCACCGAGATGTAAAGTGACTTGCTGGGGGTCACATAGACAATATGTGTGTTCTCAGCAGAACTTGAACCCAGGACTCCTGCATCTCTGAAGCCAACCAGAACTCCCTCTGAAGAGAGCTGAAATGTATACTACAGTTTGAATAGGTTCTCTTTTTTAGAGCCTCACAACATTCCTGAGGTTTGTATATCTCCAGTGTACAGATGAGGAAACTGAGGTTGGGGGAGGGAGGTTGTCACTTGCTCATGGTCCCCGAGCTCTGTAGGTCAGAGGTGAGATCTGAATTCCAATCCCTGGTTCAGCTCTTTATTACATAAAGTGTTGTATCCAGAACCATTCTTTTCTTTCTTTTCCCCCTGATAGAATGCATCTCGGATATTATAATGGAATTAAGGAGAGAAGTAAGATGTGTTTGCCCAAATCAGACGTTCTGTATCTATTCTACCAAATTCATTTTTAATTGGATTTCCTTGTGGCAAGCAGTTCTTGGCGAGGAAACGTCCTCCCCCTCCCCCCCCCCCCGGCAGAGTGGCACCTGCTCAGGTAAGCTTAGTCTTAGGGCATTGTCGGGGCCTGAGAGCTGGAGGCCACACTGGAAGCCAGGCTGCCCTTGACCAGGGAGTGAGCGTGAGTGTGAGCTCCTTCAGAGACTGGATCTGGCCAGCCTGTGATCATGCTCAGCACACAGCTAGGCTAGGCATCTTGGGACATCCTGCTGTCTGTACTGGCCAGCCACAGACCACACGCCCCGTCTCCCCAACTTCCCCCTCCAAGTCCCTGTCATTGCTTCGGAGAAGAGTCCATCAATGGGCTGCCCAAAGGCTTCGCTCTCTTCTTTCCATGTTGTCTCCCCAATAAACCTCTTGAGGGGAGGGACTGCCTCATTTTTATCTCTGTATACTCAGTGCTTGGCACAACATTCTTGTTGATTCATTCATGCCTGGCTCCAAGGCGAGTGTCTAACCCCTATGTGATGAAACATGCCTCAGTGAAGCATCATGTCCGACTCCTCATGACCCCATCTGGGGTTTTCTGGGCAGGAACTCTGGAATCATTTGCCATTTCCTTCTCCAAATCATTCCACAGATGAGGAAACTGAGGCAAACAGGGAAAAGTGACTTGATGAGTCACACAGCTAGTGTATGGTTTGCCATTTCCTTCTCCAAATCATTCTACAGATGAGGAAACTGAGGCAAACGGGGAAAAGTGACTTGATGAGTCACACAGCTAGTGTATGGTTTGCTATTTCCTTCTCCAAATCATTCTACAGATGAGGAAACTGAGGCAAACAGGGAAAAGTGACTTGATGAGTCACACAGCTAGTGTATAGTTTGCCATTTCCTTCTTCAAACCATTTTACAGATGAAGAAACTGAGGCAAACAGGGTAAAATGTCTTGCCCAGGGTCACACAACTAGTAAGGGTCTGAAGCCAGAGTAGAGCTCAGGAAAATGAGTCTTGGTGACTCCAAGCCCAAAGCTCTGTCCATTGGGCCACCCGGCTTCTCCTATGAAGCATACTTGCAGTAACTATGTTCTAATTTTGCCGCTACGGTGGGGAGAGCTCTGTGGCCCTCTTAATTAAGAGTGGGACGATGCTAAGATACAGTCAAAGGCTCTTGGCGAATATTTAACTGAGCAGAAATGACCCTGTTGGGTTTCCAGAGTCCTGACCAAGATCACAGACATCACGGGGCCAGGCTCACTGTTGCTTGGGCACACTTGGAATGGGCACGGCTGCCTCGGGGCATGTGGGCTGGCTTCTGGTCCCCGAGATTTCCTCAAGCTTCTCCCTTGCTTGTCGGCTCGGTGGTTTATGATGTCTCCACTGATCTGCAGCCAACGGAGCACTTTTAATAATTTACAACAAAGACCCTTAATTTTTAATGGCTTAGAGAGAACGCCTACGTTGGTACATACCAGAGGGCACAACGGCCAATGAGAAAAAAGGCAGCGGCGAGCCTGCCTCGGCGCACGTGTCTGCGTGTGCACGGATGTATGTGGGTATCTCTATATTTCCAAGTTTTATTTTATTACCCAAATTGAATGCATAATTGAAGAGTGTGTCAACTCTGAAATGGCTGTTCATGTCTTATTCACGGAGGAGATAATATGGCTTCGACTTCATTAACTGCGCACGTTTGGAAGCCCCTCCCATTGTGTTTGGATCTCTCCTGTGATTTTCTAATATCTTAACCCAGGCTAAGGCTGCCTGCCAGCGCAGGGGGTGCCAGCTCCTTTTGCTGCGTTTTGATCAGCAAGAGAATTATGGCTGTCATTCCTGGGATTACAAGAGAGTAGGTTTATCCCTGGAAGAAAGCTTGGAAATTCACAAGATCACAGATTTGGAACCGAGGGAAGCCACTTAATGTACGCCCCCTCATTTTACAGAAGAAGAAACTGAGGCCCATGGTCCTAAACGAGGAAGTATTGGAGTGGGTGATCCAAGCCAGATTTCCCAGCTCTGAATTTGGCTCTTTCCATCAAGCATTGGACAGCTCTGGGGCCCTTAAAGTGATCCCAAATATCTAAAATCCAAGCACAGACCTGGGGTGGGTCACATAATTGGACTTAGCAATATCAGAGATCATCATGTGGGGAAAAAAAAGATGGGAAAGAGCCAGGATAAATATTTTTCAAGCCTCGGTAGAGAACAAAGAGTATCTGGCCTTCAGAGGCACATAAAACTAAAAATGTTTGCAATCTCAAAATAATCCCTTTTTCAGATAAACCATATGTAAAAATATGAATGCCTCAGAGAGGTGCTTTCTGGGGAATCCACTAACAGCCTCCACCCCTGCACACTGGCTTCATTCGACCCATGAAGAATTAGTGGGAAGACTTCCTTCTGTAGGGTTATATGTGAGGCCATGAACTCTCTCTCCTCAGAACTCCCACCAAGTTCAGACAGGAGGACAAGAATGGGGGCCCAGAAGGCCTTGGCCTTTCCTTGGCCATCAAAAGGCCTCTGAGCAACTCATGGATGACCAGTTTGTTGAATTGCTCTAGAGGGGGCTCCTGGTCACATGCAATGAACTTTGAGGTTCCTTCAGATGCTCTGATATGTAACTCTGGTTGGAGGCCAATTGATGTCTATAGGATGGATCCAGAGAATCCTGGAGCTTAAGCAAATCAATCAGTCATTGGACAAGTAATTATCAAGCAGTCAATTTCTCTCTCCTTTTTTCCCTTCCCTTGTTCTATGTTTCTCTATTGTTCTGCCTCTCCTTCTTGGTCTCTCTCTCTCTCTCTCTCTCTCTCTCTCTCTCTCTCTCTCTCTCTCTCTCTCTCTCTCTCTCTTTCTTTCTCAGCCTCTGTCTCTCTCTCTCTCTCCCCCTATCTTTCTCAGCCTCTGTCTCTCTCTCTCTCTCTCTCTCTCTCTCTCTCTCTCTCTCTCTCTCTCTCTCTCTCTCTCTCTCTCTCTCCCCCCCTATCTTTCTCAGCCTCTGTCTCGCTTCTTTCTTTCTCTGTCTCTTTGTCCCTCTGTCTCTGATTTTCCCTTCCAATATGGTACCGATTGAAAATGAAGAGTTGATGGTCTGGATCCAGTGAATGGAGAATGGGGCAATTATCTCTCCTCTCATCAGAGAAGTAGGGGGGCTGCCAAAACAGAACTACATGTGTATCTGGGAGGACACATCTGTATTTTGGTTGTCTTGGCTAACTATTCTTTGTTACAAGAGAGGATTAAGCTCTGGGTGTGAGAAGAGGATTATCTCCAGAAGTGTTGATGCTGTAGAAACTCAAGGCATGGATATGTCTTATTTTAAGAAGGAGAGGCTGGGAGGGGGGGCTGTGCCTATAATGCCAGCCACTAGGGAAGGCTGAGGCTGGTGAATCACTTGAGTTCAGAGTTCTGAGCTGCTTGCTATCCACTTTCAAAGAGAGTACTGATGGACTCAGGACAGTTTGAAACATATCTTTAAAATTTTCCTTTTCTTCCTTTTTTTGCCATGTGGCTAATGTGGAAATATGTTTGCACGTCTTCCTAGATAGAAAGAATATCTTGGTAGGGCAAGGTCTGGAGGAAGGGAGTCAATTTGGAACTAAAAATAAAAATATTTGTGTGCATACACACACCATAGAAAAAGTTCTGAGCTACAGTAAGGCTAAAACCAATCAGGAGTCCTCACGGTCTGGTGCCAGTGTGGCAGACTCCCTCGAGAGACCATCAGGCTGGCCAAGGAGGGACAAAGCAGCCTGGCTTAGAACTAGAGCAGGTCCAGAGTCAATCAGTAAAGGTGAGGTAGAGGCCTGGGAGGAAGGGCAGAAGGGGAGGAAGAAAGAAAGATGCAGAGCTGAGGATCTGATCTCTCATCCACTCTGGGTTCTTCTTTACTGAGATTCATGCATGCAAGTACAAGAACAAAGTGGTTAGTTAGCAAAGATGGGCTTTCCTAGCATGTCTGTCCTGCCTCAGTTCCTTCACTAGAATTCTTCCAGGAGAGTCTGGATGAGCACTGGTCAACAATGAAGCAGAACTCTTGGCAAGAATGGGTTCCTTCCAGTTCTGAGATGCTGCAACTGGTTTCTCTTCACACCACTGGAGCCTTCTCATTCTAGGAAGAAGACCCCAGGTGAGAGTAGTCTCGAGTGGAAATCTCCCATGTAGTTCATCTTCTCCTCTGCCTCTTCCATCAGATGAGACACTCTAACAACTCTTAATAGCCCCTTAGATTCACTTACTTTGACCTTTCCACAAGTTATAACTTAGCCAAATATTATTTCTGTTGGGCTTGTCCCTGAAATGGAAAAATAACAAACCATTAACTCCTCAGATTTTTTTTAAACCCTTAATTTCTATCTTGGTAGAAACTCTAACACAGAAGGGTAAGCATTAGGCAAACCGAGTTAAGTGACTTGTGTAGGGTCACACAGCTAGGACATATCTGAGACCAGTTTTGAGTCTTTCATGTAATGTGTATTTCCATATTGTTCATGTCATTATAGAAGACACATATCACATCCAATAGAAATATAATAGAAATAATGGAAGATGGTGTGCTTGGATCTGCAGTCAGATTCCCATAGTTCCTCCTTTGGCTGTGGATTGCATTTTCTTCATGAGTCCTTTGTGGTTATCTTGGAGACTTACTCAACTGATAACGGTTCAGTCCTTCATAGTTGATCATTCTATATTTCTATTGCTGAATACATTGTGCTCCTGGTTCTCAAGTCACTTTGCATCAGTTCATATAAGTCTTTCTGGGTTCTTCTGAACTCATCCTGTTCATCATTTCTTATAGCACAATAGCATTTCATTACAATCATATACCACTGCTTGTTCTCCCAGTCCCTTCAGTTCCCAATTCTTTACCACTACAAAAAGAGCTGCTAATAATATTTTGGTAAGATAGGTCCTTTTTCCTTGTCTCTGCTCTCTTTGGGATACAGACCTCCTAGTGTATTTGTTGGGTCAAAGGGCATAGTTTTGTAGCCCTTTGAACCTGGTTCCATATTGCTCTTCAGAATGGTTATATTAGTTCACAATTCCACCAATCATGTATCAGTGTCTCAAGTTTCCTACATCCCCTCCAACATTTATCATTTTCCTTGTGGTCATGTTAGTCAGTCTTATAGGGGTGGAGCAGTATCTCACTAATCAATAGTTATCAGGAGCTTTCTTTTTAAATGACTATGGAGATTTTTCATTCTTACTCTAACGACTGCCTGTTCATACATATCCTTTGACCACTTTTTGATTGGGGAGTGTTTTTTTCTTTATTCTTAATCTTATCATTTTTATTTATTTATTCTTACACATTTGACTCAGTTCTCTAAATGTTTGAGAAATGAAGCTTTGTCAGACACTTGCTAAGAATTTTTTTTTGTCATTTCCCTTGTAATCATGGTCACATTGGTTTTATCTGCACAAAAACACTTCATTTAATGTAATCAAAATTATCTAGTCCATTTTTCATAATGTTCTTTATGTATCAGTGAAAGAAAAAAAAAGTAGAACAATGGCCAGAGGCCCAGATTGGTTGTCAAGAGGCTCTGGGTTCAAGTGTTTCCTCAGATCCATTCATTAGCAGTTAGCTGTAAAGCTCAGTGTCCTAGGCAGTTTTCTAAGATTATAAATTACAGACAAGGTTCTAAATCTGGAAGGGAGCACAGGAGCCATCTGCTCAACCTTGCCCATTTCATAGCTGAGGAACTGAGGACCACAGAAGTGAAGGTGCACCCCACATCACAGGGGTGATAAAGAGCAACGTTGGAATTTAAAGCCTTTGACTAAGAATCTTACACTCTTTCCAATGGCTCACACTGCCTGGCACAGTACAACAGCCCTTTAGGTTACCATGAGCCCCAACTTCAAGGGCCTGCCTTCTGACTGTGCACCCCTGAGCCTGCCTCCTCCCACATCAAAGGGCAGGTTTGGCTGTGACAATCCCCAAGGTCCCTTTGGGATGCTGGGAATAATTCCTGATGGGGCGCCGCCCTCAGAGCAGCCAGAACATCTTGGCTTCTTTGGTGCCTCCGTGAGGGGAGGACCAGGTGCCTCACGGTCCCTGTTTCCCTGGGAAACAATTGTGCTTGACAAACTTCAAAGGGCTGGGGAGAGAGCTGCTGTGATTGGACTGCATGGACATATGTGTGTGACAGGTCTGTCTACACATGCATGTTAGACCTAGGCTGTGTTTGACACATGTGATTGTGTGTGCACATACATGTTAGACGCAGGTGTATGTTGGACATATAGGTGTATGGGGGCTCTACATGTGTTAGATGAGTATGTGTTATACATGTGGTATGTATGTATATGCTGGCTAGAAGTGGACTGATATGTTGGCCATGTGGTTTACATGTGTGTTGGACTGCTGGTCTGTACATGTGTGCATCATGTGTATGAACATTTTAATGTTGATTTTTATGTGCTAAGCATGTGGGTTTGTACCTGTATGTTGGTCACACATATTATAGATATGACTGCATATCCATGCTACACATGAAGGTCTACGCATGGCAGCTGGGCTTTCTCCAAGCTTTCTCCTCAGAGACCGGAATTCTCTGGCCCAGAAAAGTCCTAATGAAGAAACTGCCTTCCCTGTAGATGAGTCCCTTCCCTGCAATTGAGAGCCTGGGAGACTTGCCTGGGGCGCTGCTTCTAGACAAGGTCAGGGGTGGGCTGTGACCCTCGATCTTGTCTTCTTGTTCTCCCGCCTGGCTCCCCGAGGCTTCCCCCTCGCTGCTGCCTCTCAGCAAAAGGTCATTAAAGGAGGGAGTGATCTGGAGGCAAAGTGATTCCCAGACCCGACCGCCTGGCTGAGCCGCCTCTGATCCTGCCTCTGCTGCGCCACGCCATCTGCTGTAACTGAGAAAAAGAATCAAAAGGGACGATCTGAGGAGACTAAATCAGTCGAAGGAAGGAAGCCGCGTGCATCGTTAGGCGGAGAGCTTCGCTAACACCAGGACTACCTGGCTCACGTGGGGAAGGCACGCCCAATGGGGCAGATGTAGCATGGGCGGTGACTGGCCCTTCCCAGAGGATGCCGTTGCCGATACAGCTGTGGAGCTTCCATTGCCATTCACGGAAAGCCGGGCGTGTGGGAAAGCTTCTCCCGGAGACCTTCCCCCTTCCCTGCAGTCCTGGCCTCCCTTGTGTTACTTCATCCCCGAAAACTCCAGGAAAATGGAAGCTTCTGGAGGGCAGGCGCTGTTTGTGCCTTTGGGGCCCAATGTCGGGCACCAAAGAAACTGGTTCAGTCGTGTGGAATGGAATCCCATTTCTTCTTGGAAGCTCTCGAGCCCCCGGGGCCCAGATGGCTCTGACTGTCTGGTCTTCTGGTGTCTCTGGAGTGTCACTCACTTCCTTGTCACGGTTCCTCCTAGCTGAATTAAGAATCAAGTGCTGTCCTTTCCAGCGAGTCTGATTCTTTGCCACCCCATTTGCGGTTTTCATAGCACAGATACTGGAATGATGTGCCGTTTACTTCTCCACCTCATTTTACAGATGAGGAAACTGAGGCCAACAAGATTAAATTACTTGCCTGGAGCCCCAGAGCCAATCAGTGTTTGAGACGGAGGTCTGTGCCATCCCCACCATCTTGTCTGTTGCTGGAGTTGCCCTGAAGACACAAAGGATCTGCTTACATTCCCATACTTTCATTCAATTCCAAGAAGCTGAAGAATGTGCTTAGCTGACCTCCAAGAGAAAGACAGGAACAAATTCCATCCTCACCCTTCTCCTCCTCCAGGGACCTCCGTGCTCCTCAGGCTTGGAAGAGGTGCTTCCCTTGCAGTGATCCCATGACTCTTCCATCCAAAGTTATTGTTGTTTGGTGATGGCCACCTCTCCATGATCCACTGGACTGTCTACGGGGTTTTCTTGGCAAAGATACTGGAGTGGTTTGACATTTTCTCTTCCAGTGGATTAAGGCAAACAAGAGACCAAGGGACTTACCTAGGGTCACACAGCTAGTGAGTGAATGTCTGAGACCACATCTGAACTCAGGTCGTCCTGACTCCAGCCCCAGCACTCTAACCACTGAGCACCTAGCTGCCTTTTCATTGAACAGTGACCCCAAATCACAGAAGCTTGGCTGTAGGAGACTCTCTCAGAAGTCATCTCATTTTCCAGGTGACATCTTTCTTGATCTTCCCAAGGGCTAAGTGCCCTCCCTCTCAAATTGCCTTATATTTAATTCCTTTAACTTTATTTGTATTTTCTCTTTATAATTATTCTGTAGATACTTACATGCATTGACTATCTCCCCCTTCAGAATGTGCACTTCCTGCAAGTAGGGATTATTTCATTTGTTGCATTTGTAACTCAGTGTCTGGCACATAGTAGGGATTGAATCAGTGCTTGTCAATTGATTGATTGAGCAAGAATCCCTTCTACAAAACCAACAGTGTGCAATGCTAATAACCAAACTTGGCCTTGGAAGAGATGAGGAAATGCACCTCCCTGCCTTCTTTGCAGAGCTGGGGGACCATATATGGATGTGGGGCACTATTAAAGCGTTGTCAGACTCTATTAAAGCCTTCATTCATTTTGCTAACCTGTTTTTCTTCTCCTTTGTGATTTACTAACATTAATTCATTAAATGTAAATTAATTATTTAATTTTGTTATTCTGTTACAAGAGATGGCTTGGTGGGGATCAGAGGGGGAAGGATTCATTTGGAAATGAAAGCGACTATAAAAACGTATAAGATTAAATAGAAAACATTTTAAATCAAGACATATAAAGTCAAGCATTTTAAGAAGAAATCTCCCTCTCTAATATCTTCAACAAGTAACCATTGATCTTCCCTTGAAGATTTCTGGTGAGGCAGAATCTGCTCCCTCATGAGGCAGCTTATTCCATTCTGGACAAAAACTGTCAGCGTTAGGAAGTTTTTCCTTATATTGATTGAGCCAAAAATCTGCCTCTCTCTAACTTCCAGCGGTGATTGCTCCTAGTTCTCCCCTCTGGAATCAGTGCTAATCACTCTTTTCCCATGACATGTGCGAAGGTTTCTCCTTTCAAGTCTTCTCTTCTCCAGGCTTCTTCAAGCAGTCTTCCATGTGGCATGATCCTGGGACCCCTCACCAAGCCAGCTGCTCCCCTCTGGATGTAATTGAGCTCATTTCTGTCCTCCCTAAAATCTGGTGCCCAGAACTAGCCCCAGCATTTCATTTGTGCTCTGACCAGGGCTGAATACATCATTACCGTCACTGCCCAAATCCTGGATATTCTCTCTCTCTTTAAGGCTGCCTCACATCCTGTTTTCTGGGAAGCTCCGTACTGTTGACTTGCATCAGTAGGAATCCAAGAGCTTTTTACACATGAACTCTTCTTGTCTAGCCATGCCTCCATTGGCTTGTGCTTGGGAAGGGATTTTTTTTTTAATCCCAAATTCTAATAGAACTTCTTCTTCCTAGATTGCACCTCATGTACTCTCTGCTGTGTCTTGTCACTGTGTGGCCCATGGCCCTTTCTTCCTGGGTTGCCAAACTCTCCGGAGACTTGGGTTCACTCACTAGGACCCCCCCCCAGCCCCATTAGCTACATACTCCTTATTTACTGACCATATTGACTGAGCAGAAAGAAATGGCCTCTGTAAGACTCAGGGGGACTCTGCAAGAGCTGTCAGTACATGGACCAGATGCCAGAAAGCTTGTATTTTGCAGCCTATAAAATGTTGGAAACTAACACTCAAATTCTTTGGTGAGTGGCCACAGTCCGCAAATGTCACATTTCATCAGAATCTCATCAACGAGCGATATTCCTCAGCACTTCTGAATAAAGGCGGAAAGTGAAGTGGAGGGCTAATGGGACAGAGGGGTCGTTATCCCATAGTGCTGGCTAGTCCATTTTGTAGCAACAAATGTGTTTTAAGGTTTACAAGGACAGCAATTAGCCTTGGCCTTAAGTCCTGGAAGCCCCAATGTCTTTCCAAGTTGGGCTATTTTTAGTATTCAATAGAAATGAAAAACAGACCAGGAGTTGTTTTTGGACTTTCAAATGTCTTCATTATGGCCAGGAGAGCTACAGTTTTAAACTGAGACCCTTCTTCCATGAAAGGAAGTAGAATGTAAGTTTTCTGAGAGTGCCAATCAAGCCAGTTTTTATTGCCCGTCTCCTCTATAGCAAACACTGTACAAAGCACTGAACGCACAAAGACAAAAGCAAAACCCATTGCTCTCCGAGAATTCACATTCTATCCAGAGGAAAAACATGCACAAATGTAATAGCAGTAGCTAGCATTTTAAGTAGCACCTTAAGCTTTTCACAATGTTTTCTCATTTTATCCTCACACCTGCTCCTAGAAATAGAGGTTACTATCATCTATTTTACAGATGAGGAAACAGAGGCAGGTAGAGATTAAGTGACTTTCTGAAACTGGACTTGAACCCAGGACTTCCCTGATTATAGACCTTGTGCTTTAGCCACTATGCCACTCTAGTATTTGGAAAATATATCTAAAGTAAAAGAAAGTAAGCTGGGGAGAAGTGGGTATTAGCACTTTGGGAGGGATCTTGTTGAGGAGCCGTCACTTGAGCTGAGTTTTCAAGAAAAGGTGGATACCCAAGAGATGAAAGTGAAGCACTGAGAATGACCTTGTACAAAGGAATAGGGATGCAGGACAAACTGTTATATGCAAGGAAGAACGAGCAGATCCATTTTATTGGAACAGAGACTGTAATAATGTGTAATAAGGCTGGAAGGGTAGGCTACAGACAGATTGTGAAGGGTTTAAAATGTCAGAAGGGTTTTTACTTGATTTCAAAAGCACCAGAGAGCCACAAGGGCTTCCCGAGCAAGGGAGTGATGTGAACTGACTTGTATTTTAGGAATGGCGCTCTGGGCTTTGAAAGAATGCATGCCTTTTAATCCAGCAACACCTCTACTAGGTCTGTATCCCAAAGACATTGCAAAAAATGGGGACGGACCTATTTGTACAAAAATATTTGTAACCGCGCTTTTTGTAGTGGCAAAAAAATTGGAAAACGGGGGTGCCCCTTGGTTGGGGAATGGCTGAACAAATTGTGATGGAATACTATTGGGCACGATGAACAGGATGATTTCAGAAAGAGCTGGAAAGACCTCCATGAACTGATGTGGAGTGAAATGAGCAGAACCAGGAGAACATAGTACAGAGCAACTGAAACATCACAGGATGATCAAGTACAACGACCCAAGGCAATTCTGAGGAACTTATGAAAAGGACTGCTATCCACAGCTCGAGAAAGAACAGATGGAGAAGAAATACAGAAGAAAACACATGATTTATCACTTGTTTATCTGGGTATATGACTTGGGGTTTGGGTGTTATGCGGTTACTCTTACAAATAATGAATAATATGGAAATGGGGTTTGAGTGATAATACACGTATAACCCAGTGGAATTGTTTGTCAACTCAGGAAGTGGGGAGGAAAAGAGGGGAGAGAGACAACATGAATCATGCATCCTTGGAAAACATGGGTAATTTGTTACTGGAATAAAATAAAGAAAAAAATTTAAGGGAATGGCCTTTTGGCAATTGGAGAGAGAAGAAACAAGGAAATTGGAAAGCTATTGCAATAGACCATGCTAGAAGTCACTGGGGTCTGATATAAAATGTTGTCTACAAGAGGAGATAGAAGGGGACAGATTCAAGATAATGGAGGAGTGGAAGCAAGAAGATTTGGTAATGGACTGGATACTACGATGAAAGGGAGAGTAGAGAGTTTTAACTTTGAGGGTAAAAATCTGTGTGATCTGAAGGTCAGTTAGTGATGCCTCTGACAGAAGCAGGGAGGGTAAGGACAAGGTTAGAGACTTGTTATGGTTTTGTCTTTGAGATCCCAGGACCTAGCACAGGATTTGACATAGAGAAGATACTTAATGATGGTAGGTTGGGTTGAGTTGGGTTTCCATGATTATGAAGAGAGGCACATAGAGAGGAGAGATGCTCCTCTGTGCACTTCCCACAGTATGTCTCTTTTTAGCTTCTCCTTCCTCTATTAAAGAAGCCTTCTCCACCAGGCAGCAGGCAGGCTGGCCAATGGCTTAACCCCTTTTCTGAGCTTCTTTCAGAGTCACCAGGTGGGGCTTCATGACCAGGAGATGTGGAAGGGAAGTTTACTCACACTGTCCAGCTTCAGTGTTGGCTCAAAGTGAGGCCTCCATTCTACTTTTCCCCCTCTGTAAAGAATTGGAGCTCTCTAGCTCAGATGAATCCTGTCTAAACCAACAAATGTTTTTTGTTTGTTTGTTTTTAACTCTTAGGTGAAAGGCATGAGAGATAGAGAGCCAGCAATGGCATCAGGAAAAAGTGAGTTAAAATCCTACTTCTAATGTGTACAAAATATTTAATCTTTGAATGCACAGACAATTTTCTAGAATTACAAGTTGACAAAGAATAGTACATGTGATTGGGTGGAAGGTGAGTTCATACCTGCCATATTCTACACCAGTGAAACCCCAGCTCTCTAGCCCTAATTCTGTCTCATACCTCCACACCCCCAGAATGTGCAAATCACATTGAAAACACAAAGGCAAGCCAAAAAATGCAGTCTGATCTCAGGGAGTTTGCATTTGAGTGGGAGAGCTTACATTCTTTTATTCATGATATCCTGGCTTTAACAAGATAAATAGATGATGGGTCTGGAGGTTTTGACTTGAAGATGTGTATTGTGAGCAAAGTAATGGAAAAATCACCTGTCACATTTTTCACTTCAAAAAATTTATAACCACTGCCAGGCATATCTCCCAATCAGTCAGCTGAGGAGTATTTATTAAGCACTGACTATGTGCCTGGCTCAGTGCCAAGCACTAATGATACAAATACAAGGAATGAAACAATCCCTACTCACAACCATCATACATTCTACTGGGGAAGACAACTAGTAAAGGTATAACTGTGTTCCCCATTAATATAAAGTTAATATATACAAATACATACAAAATCATAAAAATCAGGTAGTTTGGGAGATGTCCTAGCATTTGGGGGAATCAGGAAGATGTTCATGTAGAAGATGGTACTTGAATTTTATCTTAAAGGAAGAGAATGACTCTATGAAATGGAGGTGAAGAATGCTTGAATCCCAGGCATGGGGGTGGGGTAAGGTGTCACCAGTGTGAAGTCACAGAGATGGAATATAAGAGTTTCCCATGAGGAACAAAGAGAGAGGTAATTTGGTTCATGGAACTCAGGTGGGGAAAGGAATGTCCAACCAGACTGAAAAGATAGGCTGGTTATGAGGCTTTCTTTTTCTCCTCTCCTCTCCTCTCCTCTCCTCTCCTCTCCTCTCCTCTCCTCTCCTCTCCTCTCCTCTCCTCTCCTCTCCTCTCCTCTCCTCTCCTCTCCTCTCCTCTCCTCCCCTCCCCTCCCCTCCCCTCCCCTCCCCTCCCCTCCCCTCCCCTCCCCTCCCCTCCCCTCCCCTCCCCTTCCCTTCCCTTCCCTTCCCTTCCCTTCCCTTCCCTTCCCTTCCCTTCCCTTCCCTTCCCTTCCCTTCCCTTCCCTTCCCTTCCCTTCCCTTCCCTTCCCTTTCCTTTCTGGCAAACAGGATGAAGCAATTTGCCCATGGCCATACAGCTAGAAAGTATCTAAGGCCATATTTGAACCCAGGACTTCCCAACTCCAGGCCTGATGCTCCAACCACTTTGCCCCTAGCTGCTGCCCCTGTGAAGTCCTTCCGAAGCTAAACAGAGGAGTGAACATTTTATCCTGAAGGCATCAGGAAGCCACTAAAGTTACTAAAGGATACCTTTAGGAAGATAGGAAGTGATGCCTATAGATACCAGAAGACTTATAAGAGCACTGTTTATAGTGGCTCAGAACTGGAAACAAAGCAGAGCCCATCAATTGCGGAATGACTAACCAAGCTGCGAATGAATGTCATGGAATATCATTGTGTGGCAAGAAATGATGAATATGATCAATACAGAGAAGTAGGAGCCTCCTGAATAGAGAGGGAAGAAAGAAGCACCGGGGAAACAACGCACACATTACTGCCACATGCAAAGGAAAAGAGCAACAAAAAGCTGAAACTGAATGCCAAGAAATCTTAAAGGTGAGTCTGGCCTCCCAAAAGAGAGCCGTCCCTACGTCTTGGTAGAGCGGAGGGAGGGAGGACGGTTGGGACACTGCAGATGATGCCATGCTCTTCCAAGGTGTTGATTCGTTTGGCTGAGGATTGTTGATTAGGGCTGTTCCTGGTTTGGTCTTAGAGTTTGTGAAAAAGGGATGGCTCTCTGGGAGAAGGATGCCTGGGGAAATATAGGTGATGTGAGGAACAAAAGATATCAATAAAAATGTATTTGAAAAAAACTTTATAAATTTTTAAATCTGATGCTTTTTGCAATGAGCCCTAAATGGGTCATAGGATGCCGGAGAGTGGGATGAACGGGGCATGAATTCTTTATTGTTATGGAAATGGGAGGCTTCTTATTGGTCACATGAGTGATGCTGTATGTAATCTTCATGCACCGTGTTATCAATAATGAATACACTGTTATCAAATTATGGGATAATGAAGGCTTTTAAAACACTTTCTGTCACAGACAGCAAATATCTTATTGTAGACTAATATGCTTTGAGGATGGAAATCATAAAAGTTATTATTACTAATTACATTTTAATGTAAATACTGACAAAATTGACATAGACCAATGAAGTTAATTACCAACAGAAAATATACAGAACTTACATCGGGAACAAGGCCCAAAAGACAAAATAAACACTCCTTGCAGAGAGCCCTACACGAATATTAGGTAGGAAAAGAAAACTTTGGGCTCTGTTTCTGGAGAAAAGGGGACCCAGAAATAGCCCAAAGCTGGTCAATCTTCTGGGGGAATAGAAGAACAAACTTCGTCTTCTCCAAAAGCCAATGAGTCCCTCTCCTGCACACCGGGGTCTCCCCCAGGACCTCCTAAGCCTCTGTGGGGAGAAATAAGACAAAGGCGTCATCTCCAGCAGTCATTAATGGAATGAAATGGTCAAGAGAAGGAGGCTCAGTGAGGGAAGTTAAGGATTGTTTGGGGATTTAACCATCTGGTCCTGCAAATCTCAGGGCAGGGTTTCTATCTGGTGCTAAGCTTATTGCTGGAAACAAAAGCACCAGCGAGTTCCAAAAAGAGAAAAAGCTCTTTCATTGGGGTATGAGGGGGGGATGGCGGCGGGGGTGGGGGGTGGGGGGGTGGGGGGTAGCCAACTCTTGCAGGCTCTCTTTTATTTTTTTTCAGTGCTGCACAGACTTATGCCTTTCAATAATACTGGGGAAAGAAGACCCAAGATTTGTGTATGTGTGTGTGTGACTGAGTGTATGTTTGTGACTCTGTGTGTGTGTGTGTGTGTGTGTGTGTGTGTGTGTGTTTGCCATCAAAGCCCTGCCTGAGATACTGGGTATAAACCCGGAGACACAGACCCAGAGACAGCAGCCATGGAAGAATGCGCCATCTGCTCCTAAAGGTGACCTAGAACAGAAACTAGTCCTCACTCCTCCAGGGAGAGCTACCCAGAAGTCCATGCAGCGATGGGATGATCTTGGTAAATTTCTTCCCAACCCCAGGCTTAATTTTGTCCACAAGGGAACAGGATCTTCCCTTACACTAGGAAATGACTGGCTCCTAGATACTGGGGTGGGGGTGGGTGGGGGTGTTTGGAGACGAAGGGATGCTCCTCCCTTTCACCCAGGGACACACAGTTATGTTCCTATTCTGCAGCAGAAAACTCTCCGTGAACTTGTTTTGGGATGTCCAGGAGAAAAGGAGAAATCTGGGAGAGAACACCTGCTGCTGATTCAAAAAGCAGTATGTGATAGAGGGAAGAGAACACGAAATGGATGGTGGGGCAAAGGGTGTCAGAGGAGCCAGTTCTACTCTTTGTTATCTGTGTAACCTTGGGAAGAAACTCCCTTAACCAAGGGCAACTAGGTGGTTCAGTGAATAGAAGGCCAGACCTGAAGACCAGAGGTCCTGAATTCAAATTTGACCTCACGCAATTTTAAGCTGTGTGACCCTAGGCAAGTCACTTAACCCTCAGTTCCCAAGCTCTTACCATTCAATATTTTTTATTGATTCTAAGACAGAAGAGAAGAGAAGAGGAAAAGCAAAGGAAAAGAAAGGAAAGGAAAAGAAAGGAAAGGAAAGGAAAGGAAAGGAAAGGAAAGGAAAGGAAAGGAAAGGAAAGGAAAGGAAAGGAAAGGAAAGGAAAGGAAAGGAAAGGAAAGGAAAGGAAAGGAAAGGAAAGGAAAGGAAAGGAAAGGAAAGGAAAGGAAAGGAAAGGAAAGGAAAAGGTGTTTTAACCTCTCCTAGGAAGGGTTAGGAAAAGAAGGGACTTTACCTTTCTGCCTCTCTAAAAACAGATTTGATGATCTTTTTCAGGCTTAACTCTTCCAGAAGCCCAAATTTTAGAGATGGCAGGAATCTCAGGGACCAACCCATATCTGCTGAAGTAAGCCAAGCCTGACCCTGGCTGATTGTATAGTTCTGGGACAAGATTAAAACAAAATGAGATGCTGCCAAAACACCTGCATTTGTTTAACTACATTAGGAGAAGGCATACTCGGCAGGGATACAGCATTGATTCAGTTGGTATTGCTTCCCTGCCTCTATCTTGACCATTCTGGTTTGCCATTCAGAAACCTGGGGGATGTGCAGCTGAATTTTGTCTCTGAGTTACCAGTACACTGAGCTGATGCCTGAGCCTTAGTCCCTTGAACCATTAAAGCTAAGAGACAGTTTATATACCTTATAAGGAAAAACTAGCCTAGCTTTCATGGCAGATACTGCTCCTTTCACACCAAAAAAAAAAAAGTGGGAATAAAAACAATAGTCAAAAGCTGAAATAAAATGCCAAGAACTCCTAATCGAGCCTGGCCTTCAGATACCTCCCCTGCTTCATAGAGCAGAGGGACTATGGCCCCTCTATGATATCCCTTACAAGTTCTCACCTAGACTTTGATCAAAGATCTCCAGTGATCAGAAGCTACTAACTTCCTGGCAGACCACTAGCTATTGGGATAATTGTAGCCATTTAGAAGTTTAGGGTTTTTTTCCCCTTTATTCCAAGCTGAAATTTTTACCTTTTGCTTCTATTCTTCTCTCTGCGGCAAAACAGAACAAATCTGATCTCTCCTCCCCATGAGCCTTTTGAAGGCAGAGATTCTTGCCCCCTGCTCCCCTGTGCTCCCCCCAGTCTTTCTCTTCTCCAGGCTCCATGTCTCTAATCCCTTCAAGCAATTTCCATCTGTCATGGATTTGAGGCCATTCACACTTCTGAGTGCTCTCTTCTGGACCCTTTCCAGCTTAATCATTGTCTTTCCTAAAATGTGGTGCCTGTTATGAACTTGTTAGGATGCAGAATGGGAAGTTTTCACACCTAGATGAAGGGCAAACCAGTCTGCCTCCTCCCTGTGCCCTCCCTGCCCCCCTAAAACGGACCAGCTTACTTCTGGATGGTTAAACTAATTTCGTATCTAACTTGCTAAATCAGCTTACTAGTAACTAGTCCTGAAACTTTCACACCCAATCCTGACATTTATCTCTGGCATTCGGGGAAATGGAAAACATTGTGTCCTTTAAACAAAATGGTAACAGGGGAGGAGGACTGGATCTGGACCTGAAGTCCTGGGTTCAAAATCTGACTTTGCTACTGATCAGCTATATGACTCTGGGGCAAGTCACCACAATTCTCTGGGTCCTCAGGTTCCTCATTCATAAAATGAGGGGATTGAACTCTTGTAGATGACCTCAAAGATCTCTTCCAGCTCAAACCCTATGACTCTGTGATCTAAGTTTTGCTACTCCCTGTGCAACCATGGACAAGTGACAACCACTCTGGCTTCTTAGTTTTTTCTTATCTTTAGAGTTGGTTAAAAGACTTCTTGTGGCCTCTTCCTGCTCTATATTTGGGATCCTATGATCCTTAAGTCAGAAATATGTCCCAGCTTAGATGCTAGAGGTTAGCTTGGTCTGCAAGATAGAGTGTTGGCCTGGGAATCAGGAAGACCTGGGTTCAAATCCTACCTTAGGCACTTACTTTTGGTATGACCTTTGATAAATCACTTAATCTCTCTAAAATTCCATTTCCTCATGGGTAATGGTTGATCTTGATGACCTAGATCTCTTACACTAGATCTATGATCCTTTTAGTTCTCTTTTCTATTCTAAAATTTCTGACCTCCTGGACATCAGTAACTCCATTGTTTGCCCTGAGTGTGTGCTCATGATGACACTTTGGGCTCACTCACACAGCAGATCTGCCTGTGTTGGTTGTGCCCCTGGACTTCCTGGAAACCTACAGGCAGGAACAGAGCCTCATCTCTCCCATTTGAAGGGGTGGGAAAGGTATTCTCCTCACCAGCATGTCAGTGATCTGCTCCAGAGAAGGCTTGACAGAAACAGAAGGGAGAGGATCTGGCATTTCTGAGTTAGGAGAGGTCTTGAACTTTCTGTTTCTTAAAAGAAAAGCATATAAAGATTAAGCCCCACAACACCCATCACCTAGGAGCCAAGACCCTCAAAACAAAAACCAAGACACACAAACAGTCCAGACTTTCAAAAAAGATGAAATCATTCCATCCCAGTTGGAATAACACGCTGGCTGCTTGCTTGCTTATTATGAAAACATAAAAAAGCAAGACTGGCCAAGAAATCCCAGTCCAAGCCTCGGTTTCCATTACCCATATTTGTGCAAAATCTATGCATTGTTTGAATGAAACATCTGGTATTTGTCCCTCATGTACAGAATTCTGAATTTTCTCAACACTTTGGCAAGAGACACCACAACCCTCTGCCAGGCCCATAAAACTCACACATTCTTCCCGTATGTAGAAAAAAGCCAATAAAAATGGAAAATGCATGTATATATAAAAGGAAAGCCTCGACCCGAAGAGTGGTCCGTTAGGATGGTGGCTTCCTAACCTGTCTTGCTCAATTTCTTTTTTTAACTCATCTATTGTCCTGACAAACTTCGACCTGAAGTTTTATTAGAGACGGAGCCCTGACATATGTTCCGTCAACATATGGCCCTTCCCCCGTCATCAGGCCTAGAAAAAACCCTGGGAAATCATCGCGATGGGTATTTATAAATATTTAATCTTTCTCCTCCGTTAGAGAAACGGATTCCTAAAGTTACTTCAAAGCAGACTGAATTTCAATCGCTTTTACTGCCCCGCAGGGTTATCCCATCCCATGTATCATGTCGGCCGCTTTCCAATGCACCGGCGTGGTCATCTGTCTTGGGGAAAAGCAAGAAGTAAATACAGGGCGGCTCCCCAAAGGGGACAAGCTCTTTGGAGGAGCCAGTCACCCACCTGGGAGCGAAAGCAGCGAGCCCTACAAATGCCGATGCGGGACAATTTGCGGAGGCTTTTCTTGTAGTTTTCTTTTTACTTCGCAAAAGTAGGTTATGCCTTTTTTCTTTGTGCTGAAATCAATGAGAAAAGCATAACTCTCGCCGCCCACCTGCCTCGGAGGATCAGTCTGAAATTAGCAAGGAAATGGCTTCAAAGCACTTTATATGTACAAAGGGCTCCGGCCAGCAATGGTAATTCTTATCCCGAGCAGATCAATCCGCCGAGAGGCACCCGGCGGAGGGAGAGAAACGTTTCGTTTCTCCCCCATCCTTAAAAAAGCTTTCAGTTGACCTGCTCTTCCCCGAGCTCTCCGCTGATCTCTCTCTTTTCCTAGACGAAACTCGTAGGAAAAAAACAAAGCAAGACTCTCTTCCTCCATAAATCTGTCACTTGGTTCGGTTTAACTGCGTTCTTTTCTTTGTTGCCAAAGAAGGCTGACAGGAAGAGTTATAGAGAGGTGGGGCAGAGGACTAGAGGAAGGGCACCGATAAAACTTTATGAATCCATGAATGAATGAATGAGTCAATGCTGGCGAAACGGGCACCTGCTTCTCACTCCATTTCAGCTCGCTTGCCATCTAGCCCCCAAACCACATCCCTCCACCATACAGCAGTGTTCTGTCCAAGGTTACCAAGGATCTTTTAATTGAGATGCTTAGCCTGGCACATAGTAGGTGCTCTATAAACATTTATTTTGTTCATTGCTCAGTCTGATGACTTTTTCTTAATCCTCATGTTTTCTGTCCTCTCTTAAGAGTTTGACGCCACTGATCACTCCTTCCTCCTTGATACTCTCTCCTCCTGGATTCTCTTCCTATCTGTCCAGCCATCCTGTCACTTCTAATGGACCCTCATCCATGTCCCATCCCTTAACCATGTATGTCCCCCAAGATTCCTTCCTGATTTTCTCAGAGAGAAGGGGGGGGGAAGAGAAAGGGGGAAAAGGAAGGGCGAGAAACACTCCCCTACCTCCTTCTCCCTCCATCACTTTTTTAAAAGTGATTTTGCTGAGGCTAGAAGATCATAGAGCTGGAAGGGGTCTTAGAAGCTATCTAGCCCAAACCTCTCACTTTACAGATAAAGAAACTGAGGCCCAGAGAAGTTAGGTTATTGCCCAGGGTCACACTGCAACTTAGAGGCATGGCACAAACACAGGTTCCCTCTAGCTCCAGCTCGTCCTCTTACCCCTACACTAGATCTTCATCCAAAGAGAAAACTAGGATTCAATTATCAACTCTAAGCAGGAGGCCCCAGATCTTTGTATCCAGCCCTTGTCTCTTTCCTGAGCTCCAGATCTGCATCACTAACTGCCTATGTGACATTTTTAAAAAATCCTTACCTTCTGACTTAGAATCAATACTGTGTAGAGGTTCCAAGGCAGAAGATTGGTAAAAGCTGGGCAATGGGGGTTAAGTGACTTGCCCAGGGTCACACAGCTGGGAAGTGTCTGAGGTCAGATTGGAACCCAGGACCTCCTGACTCCAAGCCTAGCTCTCTATCCACTGAATTATCCTATTTAACAACTTCCTATTTAACATTTCTTACTAGATGTCCAACTCGCAATATAGCTTTTATCCATTTTTTATCTTAACTCACACAGCTTTCTCTCTAGTTCAGTGAGACTTCTCATCTCTCATCAATAGATGTACAAATAGTTCTTCTAGTCAGCCCCCCCGCCCTGCCTCCAGTGTCTCCCTTCTCCAATCCGTCCTCCAAACAAGTGCCAAATTAATCTTCCTGAAGCACAAGGCTGACCATATCACTCCCCTGCTACCTGTCAGATATTAACATTCACTCCCCTTTCTTCTTTTTTTCTTCATTTGCCTTTACAGCTGCACAGTTTGGCTCATCCCGCTATCATTTCATCCAAGAGACCCTGCACCCTGGACATCTACAGTAGTGACAGAGACCTCACTACCACCTCACTCAGCCCGCTCAGTCCACTATGAACATCTGCAACTATTTGGAAGTTTCCTCTTATGTTGAACTTCAATCTGCTTCTCTCTATATTCTCACACTGCTACTAATTCTGCCCTATGAATGCAAGCAGAATAAACTAAGCCCTATCCCATGTGACAGCTTTTCAGATACTTGAAGGATGGTGCCATGTTCCCTCTTGGTCTTCTCTTCTACAGGCTAAATAAATCCAATTCCTTCACTCATCCTTATATGGCACAGTCACACCTCACCGGCTGGGCCAAGAGAGATTCTTTTTGTTTTCATAACCCCAGTTCCTAGCACAGTGCTCAGTGCATTTACTAAATAAATAATTTGTCTAATGCCCTGAAGGCTTGTTAATTCCTTGTTAATTAATTGATTCACTCATTCCTCAGAAGAGAATCCATTAAATCTGAAGATTAGACAAAGCAGAAGCAACATGGTTTAATGGAAAGCACTGAACATGGGTTTCTAGCTCTGCCACTGACCAGTCATAGGACTATGGGAAATCACTGGCCCTCAGTTGTCTTATTTGTAAAATGGGGATAACAATGTGTGCTCTGATTCCTAGAGGTATTGTGAGGAAGGTGGTCTGTATCTATGAAATGTGAGCCGATGTTAAGGGAGCTTCGGGAACGTCCCTCTCCAAGAATGGGGCATAGAGCTTCTTTTATTCACTCATTCCAACTAGGAAATGCAGAACTGATAAAGAAAGGGGAGCTTCAAGTCGGGATAGTTCTTGTAAATACTCAGAATCATCAGACTAGCTCAGAACTGGAAGCCAAGATCTTAAATCATGGCAGTGCTGAAAGTGGGTGGATTATTAAACTTTGTATGGAATGACAGAAAACAACAAACAACATTCATTACCAAACTGTGGTTAAAGAGACTTACTTATGCCCAACCCTTTCCCCATCCCATGTGGTGGTGAATCCAGGACATGTGACATATCACTGACTTCACAAATCTCAGAAAAATTTGGATCCACTGACAACTTAAAAGAAAGTTCCATCAGCAACTGATCCAGAAATTATTTGTAAGAACAACATATCCACTTCACGGTGTGGGAAGGGAATTCCCCTCCCCATTGTGTCTCTTTGTTTGATGTCATCAACCAGGGACCTGAAGATCCTTTACCATTGAGATGTACAAATATAGAGAAACCCTCAGAGAAAGGAAGTTGAAGCCAGTGAGACAGGAAACTGATCCCATAGGCACTTTTGGGCAGTGCCAGGCAAAATAAGGAACTATGATTGGTTCCTGAGATATAACATGAGAGAGCTAGTGGGTGGAGAAAATTGCTTATAAGGTGAGACCAAGGCACTGCTCTCTCCTGTTTACTCTTCAAGGAACCCCTGTTGATGGTGAGCTTCAATCCATCAAATGATAAACAGGGTATTGAGCTAAGCAACTCTTTACCTCTTTCCTACATTTCCCTCTCTTTACTATCACTACTTTGATGTAATAAAGCTACTAGCGGCCTCATAATTTAATTTTAACTATTACAGCAGGATACTTGAGCGCCAAACAAGCATGGCTAAGCACCCAGTGCTTGATACATACTGTATTTGTAAGGATGTACAAATTAGTTCATTACCCTCTTATAGATGAGGCTTCCTCATCTATAAAAGTGAAGGGGTTGAACTGGATGGCCTCTAAGCAGTTTGACTATTTGTCATAAAGAACACAAAGGCAGTAAAAATTTTCACTTAGTGGCAATGAGTTGGTCAAAATTGGGGAAACTTTTCTGTATACTGGCAATATTTTCAGGGTAAGATAAAAAAAAAGGAATTAAAAATTGGCTGTGTGGATTTGAAGAGTGAGACACTTTTTCTTTTTTTCTTAAACACTTACCTTCTGTTTTAGAATCAATACTAAGAATCAGTTTCAAGGCAGACA
Organism: Monodelphis domestica; assembly: GCF_027887165.1. NCBI lineage: Eukaryota > Metazoa > Chordata > Mammalia > Didelphimorphia > Didelphidae > Monodelphis > Monodelphis domestica. The sequence goes on from NC_077231.1 coordinate 311,782,760, forward strand.
AGCAGAAAGGGCTAGGCAATTAGCCTTAAGTGACTTGCCCAGGGTCACACATCTAGAAAATATCTGAGGTCATTTGAACCCAGAACCTTTCATCTTCAGACTTGACTCTCTATCCACTGAGTTATCTAGCTGCTCCTACACTTCTTTTTTCTGCATTTAGGGAATTGTACTTGTTCAGGCTCTTCCTCCCAACTTGGAAAGTCTCTAATCTTTCATCCAATTAGAAATCAGATTATCTAAGGATGTATTGTTTCCTTTTAATTAATTGGTCTTATTTGATTAATTGTTTTTAGTGTAAAATATCTGTTTCCCCCTGAATTCAAGGTCTAGCCCTAAACTAAGGAAGGGGCTTGGTTCCGAATTGTCAGGCAATTGGAATGTATTGTTCAATAAACTGAAATGCTCAGAAGATTAAAACTGTGTTTTCTCAGTCACTTTGTCACATTGATGATTGATTGTGACGGAGTTAGTTATTCTCAGCAATACAACAATCTAATACAATGCTGAAGGACTTAAATGAAAAATGCTATCGACATCCAGAGAAAGAAGTGATGGAGTCTGAATATGGAACAACAAACAATTTTTTCTTTATTTTTCTTGGTGTTTTTTTTGGTATTTTTTCCTATCACAATATGACTTATATGGAAATATGTTTTGCATGACTTCCCATTTAACCTATATCAAATTGCTTGTCTTCTCAATGATAGAGAAGAGGAAAGAGGGAGGAAGAGAAATGGGAACTCAAAAAACATTTTTATGAAGATAAAGGGAAGCTACATGGCTTGGTAGATAAAGAGCCAGGTCTGGAGACAGGAGGTCCTGAGTTCAAATCTAATCTCAGACACTACTTAGCTATGTGACCCTGGACAAGTCACTTAACCTCAATTGCCTAGCTCTTACTGCTCTTTTGCCTTGGAACAGATACTTAGTATCAATTCTGAGACAGAAGGTAATATTTTTTAATATAATTTTATTTTAAAAATAGTTTTCCATGGTTACGATTCAGGCTATCTCCCTCCCCTCTTCCCTCCTCCCTTCCTGAGTTGACAGGCAATTTCACTGGTTATACATGTTTTATCACTTGGAACCTATTTTCACATCATTCATTTTTGTGATAATCTTTTAAAACCAAAACTCCAAATCATATACCCATATAAACAAGTAATGAATCATATGTTTTTCAGAAGGTAATAGTTTTATGGAAAAAAATGAATGTCAAAAATTGTTTTTACATGTAATTATAAAAATATTTTAAATTAAATGTGTAAGACAGAAGGAAAGTCAGGAAAATCAGACAAGCAAAATAACTGAATGTTATGTTTTGAAGTATTATATATTATACATATTAAGGTATCATATATATCATCACACAAAATACTATATCTTATATATGTTTATATTATTTATATACAATTATATTTAATGATAGCACCCCAATTTTTTGTCCAAGGACAAAATGAGATAATTTTTTTTTGCAGATTGAATTTATTTATTTATTTTAAATTTTATTTGGTCAATTTCAAACATTTGAAATGAGATACTATATATATATATATATATATATATATGTATATATATATCTGAGATACCATAAAACCTAAAACACTTTTTATTTTCTACTCTATATAAATATTCATTTTATTTGGTGTTTGCTAAGTTCAGAATAAAAATATAGGCTCATTAGAAAAAGAATACATGGCACAAATAAAGAAAATGCTTGTAAGAAAGGTGAATAACCTCTCATTGTGTTAGTAGAGGTCATGAGATAAAGTGTTTGGGCATCTCATTGATAAATTAGGATCATAGTCTGCTGCTTCCAATTTGGAATTTCATTCTAAGTTTAATAGGCATAAATCTAAAGTCCTGGTCTTAGGTTCACATAGAAAAAAGGGAAAATCCAATTCATGTGAAAAAAAGCTGGAGCTTCTGACAATTTCCATAAAGGTCCAAAGTATGATATGGCAGCCAAAACCAACTCCTTTGGTCTTAAACTACAGGAAAAGGCGCCATGTTGTGTTGTAGAAAATGATGGTCCTTTCCTTCCTGGCTCTAGTCAGACTACTTACAGAATGCTTTCTTCGGTTCTGGATGGCACATTTAAGAAGGACAGTGATAAATTGGAGGGCATCCATGGAAGGACAAGCAGGATGAGGATAAGGTCATGGAACTGAGTCTATTTAGCCTGGAAAAAATACAGTGTTTGAGGAGTTGTTTCTTCTGCTTAGCCATTGAGGAACAAACTAGGAGCATTGGTTTGGAAGCTGCAGAGAGACTGATTCTGGCTCAATGTAGGGGGAAATGTCTTAATAAGAAGAATTCTCCCAAAGAGACATTGGTAGCCTCCAGAGGTGGTGAGCTCCTCCTCCCTGACTAGAGATCTTCCTTGAATGGTGGGTACTCACTTACTAGGTGCAAGGTTGAACTTGATGCCTCTAAAATCCCTTCCAATTCTGAGAGTCTGTGAACTGCAGCTCTTATTGGGTTTACAGGAAAAACAAAGTATTTGTTAGGAGCAAATTAAGTTCTCGTATATTGTCAGTAAGCCTATGGTCATGAAGATTACTAGAATAATAGGAGTCAGGGGAGTAACAAAACCAGCACACATATGGATTTCCCAAAGTTCTGCTACATTCTTCCAGGGCTCAGAGGAAGGAGGTGGGATCAGCAGCTTCATTCATTTAAAATTTTGTTGACTTTCACAGTTTTGCCAATCAAGGCCCATTGGGCAAACACACCAAAACCCTGAAAGAATTCAAGCCCCCGCTAAGTGTCCAAGATGCTTCTTGAATTTCCTGTGAACATCCCTAATGTGTTTACACACACACACACACAAATATATCACGGACAGATTGTCATTAACTTTGTTTTTGATTGGCGTGGAAGGGAATTCACAGAAGGATCAGTCTTTGCTGGTTCTAAGCCGCCATCTTGACTCCACATCTCTGTCATTAACTTAGGAAACTTGGTAATAAACAAATTGGTTGCTACCGAAAGCTAATTAATGACATGTTGGCTTTTGTTTCACGTGGTTCTCGTTTGGAATTTCCCTTGACATTTTGAAAATACAATACCTAATTCTGTAGTGTTGATCAAAATCAAAATAGCCTATATTGAATACTGGTTTTCTTTTCCAAGAAATGGATGTAGATTGATGCAAAGACCCCAAACAGAATTCCATTTGCTGGAGTGGGGAGCTATGGAACATAGTTCACTTGAAATTCTAATTACCGGAATCCTCAATCTTACCTAATTAGAAATATTTTTTCACAATAAGGGGAATTGTTTTCAAAGTTAATTAATTTGTGAGTGGAACCTGCTATGGCCTTTGCAGAACAAATTACTGACATTCTTCGAATGTGTATTTCAGTCACTGGCCATGATTAATATTAGAAATTCGGCCATGTGGGACTGACGCCTCAATTCAAAGCCTCTTTCTTTGTTGTTTGCCAGTATAAAAAGGCCTCCATGTCCCATGTGCCAGCCTGAGCAGCACGTAGAAACTTCATTGGAGTTTTTACGGACAATGGAAATCATCTCATCAAAGCGATTTGTCATATTGACTCTGGCCACTTCAATCCTGTTAGCTTCGGAGTCTGTCTGTGCCGATGAATCCGTGATGTCCAATCTGCGCAACTGGGAACATTATAATGAATATTTAAAGGTAACTCTTTAAATTTGCACAGACGTGCCTGGCATTAACTAGAATGTTTATACCGAGGAGTTCTGGTAATTGACTGATAATGGGAACAACTTTACTAAAAAGTTGTCCCCCGAAAGGTAGGACTTAATAATATACTTTGCTTTCCTCGTCAGGTCTGTGGTGACATCCGTGGGTTGGTGGCTCCCGCTGGCACAGGGGTAGCCAGCCTGGCATCTGTAATCGCAGATTAAATAGATAGCATGTAATAGGATACTTAGCAAGCAGAAGGCGCATTACTGAGCTGCAATTAACGTACGAAAACATGTTTGTAATAAACTGCTAAAGACTCCAAAAGGGTTGGATGCATTTTAAAGAGGAGTGATTTAAGTATTCTTAACGATAAATGCAAATGTAATGAGACAGAGTTTTCTGCTTAGTAGAAACCAGTTGGTAAATATGCACAGAAATTTAATAACTTAACAAACATCAGTGGATGGACAAAATGTTTAGGATTAGACAAAAATGTAATTAAACATTTGCTATTTGAATTAATTAAATATCACTGACCTTTTAATGGACTTGGGGACAGAGAGTGATAGGGGGAGTGTTTCCTCACCAAATTGTGCCCCAAGACTTGGTCATTGCTTCCCACACTTTTACAGCACTCACCCACCATTTTGATATGTCACAAGTCGAAATGGAGATAGAGGAGACAAAATATGAGGGAAATTTTTATAAAGGGAGAAGTCTCCCTAGAAATACAAAAAGCCTCATCTCTGTCTCTGATTATATCTCTGTAGTTTCAGCTACTATTGATATCATGAGTAAAAATATCAAAAACCAGGATAACAGCATTCCTAGAGACTTAGTGCCCATGTGAGCTTAGGCAAACTCACCACACTTCCCTACATCTCAGGCTCCCGATCTGTAAACTGGCAGGGTTGGATTCAATGGCCCATCAATAACCTATCAAAATACCTTGACTTATAATCCCATAACACTTCTGCATACTTTCATCAAAGAGAGCACCAGAGCTAAAGAGACTTCAGAGGCTATCAAATCTATCTCTCCATTTTACAAATGAGGTAACTGAGGCAAACAGTGGTCAGACGATTTGCCCAGAGTCAAACAGTAAATGTCTGAGGTTGGATTTGAACTCAGGTCTTCCCCTCTCCAGGCCCAGCATTCTATCCACTGTGCCATCTAGTTCCTCTTCCTCTCAATATTACTATAGAGAAGGAAGGATTCATTTCAGAGGAGGAAGGAAGTGATATAGCTAGAGATAGTGATGTAAAAAAAACCACCAATAATCTAAGTAGGTTACTTTTTATATATTTCATATTTGCTGATCTTTGGGTCTATTAGATATACCAATGGACTATAATTTTAGCATAGTAGCTTGGACATAATCAGTGCTTAATGTTTATGGAATTGAATTATTTACAAGCCTGAGTTTTTTTGAGGTTAAAATCAGAATTCAAGTTAATTTGGTGACTCACATTTTCCTGGTAAGAGGAAGAAAAATGATTGATCTCATTATTTCTAATCACAGCCCAGAGATCACCCCAAAGAGAAGAAGCAAAAGAGCCTCCCCCTTGAAGAGCATCAACACTGGGGTTCCAACACCATCTACAAAGTGAGGAACCTAAAATTGAATAAAATCCCCCAGTTGATGCCCCACCCACCCCTGAGGTTTGGAAGATCTTTTGAAGAAGAAAGAAGCATTGAGTCTGTGGCTAACTTGCCCTTTAGATTTGGAAGGAATTTGGATGGTGGAATCTCAAGGCGCATCCCTAACCTGCCACAAAGATTTGGAAGAGCAGCTGTCAAGGGCATGATGGAATCTACCAACAATTCACCACAAAAGTTTAAGGGGTCGCCATTTGTAGAGAAGACAAGTTACCCCATGGCCAGCCAACATCTGGAGCTTCAGGCTGCTGATGAAAGGAAGTCCAGGTAAGTGATTTACTGCCAGTCAGGATTCACCAAGGATGGACTAATCCCCTCGATATCAACTTCACATAGTCTAATTACTCTTAGAATAATTCCCATTCACAGAATAATTAATTAATTAAGCATTTATAAAGTGCTTCCTCTGGACCCAGTACCAGGCTGAGCACTGTAGATACACAGGAAAGCAAAAAGAGTTCCCACTCTTAAGGAATTAATTCCCAATCTAATGAAGGAGACAATATGTGAGTAACTATTGCATCTGAGATACACAATGTAAATGGAAGGTAATCTTATAGCATAATTTCAGATTCAGCAAGCATATATGAGTCCTCAGAACAAACTTGTGATGTGAGATATGCAGCAAGGGTGAGGGAAAGAGCATCAGAGAAGATCTAGACTGGAGTCCTAGGCTTATCATTGACTACCCCAGGAAATGACTTAACTTCTCTAGATCTTAGATTGCTCCTCCTTAAAAAGAAGGTATTAAATAATAATATCCCAAGGTCCCCTCTCACTCTATATCTATGATCCTACCATAGATCGTGCAATTATTATTATTATTATTATTATTATTATTATTGTCTTTATTTTACAGATGAGGAAACTGAGGCAGACAGTGGTTAAGTGACTTGCCAAGGGTTGGAGGGTGGATTTGAACTTAGGTCTTTCTGGTCTTGACCCATTTCTCATTTTCTACCTTTCTCAGAAACAAATGTTTAAAAGCATAATATAAAATACAAAGGATTGCAAAGGAAACTAATTATATTGAAATACAGTTATCAAGATACTTTTCTGAAACAAAACTAAAAAAAAAGTACGTAGACCCCAGGATAAGACACCACCCCCCCCCCCCTCAGACTATAGAGTCTCTAAGGACCCTTCCTGCTCTAGATCTCTGTTCTCTGATTTAGCTTCTACTCATTTCTCCGGAGCCTATTTCCACTGAAGTCCAAGTAGAAAGGATTATCACGGTCATACCCAAGTCACTCTGGGAGCATCTTTGATCCCAAAGCTTCTTCTTGCTTCTATTTCAGGACCCTGAACTTCTATAAGAAAGCTCATGATGGTGAAATGAATCAAGAAGAGTGGGAAGTTTGGAGCGAGGCCCCTGACCCCAACGTGATGTGATAGAATAGATGTCCACCATGAGCAGCAAGGGGATTATAGAAGTCTTTGGTGGCTGCCATGTTGTTTCCTTGGCCGTTGATGAAGACATCACTGATCCTAACCTCTGCCAGTTCTAAACCATACTTTTTGAGGATGGCTGCAATGTGCCCTGATATATTCTTCTTCTAAGTAGAAATGGTATTACCAGGACCATATGAAAGGTTCCCCCCCAAAAAACTAGACACAGCTTTGCTGCTTCCCCTAATAAAAATAACCAAATTTAGATGTATTAGTAAAAGTTAAGTGACTTCCTTGGACACAATTGGGAAATTCAAGCCAGTGTTGTCACTGACCTCAATGCATGCAATGGATAATAAAGCACCCCAAAAGATGGTTTTCTCTGCCTCTCTTTAAAAAAAGTGTATAAGAACAGTCCAAATGGTACTTGATACGTTAAAGTTTGCCAAGCATTTTACACATATTCACTCATCTGAGCAGCACCACAAGCCTGTGGAAGAGCAGCTGTTGTGACCTAAGTTTTACAGATGAGGAAACTTCAGAGAAATCCTGTGCCCTGCACGGAGTCCCTAAGCCAGGGACTGGGGGAGGAAGGAGGGAGGTGAGGAGGGGAAAAAGAAAAACCACCCCTCAGGTTTATAGAGGTACATTAACAAGGCCCTTCCTCTTTGTCTCTTACCTTAGTCTGTGTAAAAATGGATTTCTGGCTGAAGGGACCTGAGGGGTCACTCAATCCAGTCCCCACATATGATAAACAAGGAGAAGGATTCGATTCCCAAGGAAATGAAATGGTTTGTCCAAAAGCCAGGATCCAAAGCCCAGCCTTCTCTCTTTCTTCCTGCACCATGCTGACAAATTGGACCCCTGTTGGGATAATTGCATCCCTACTAATTTCATTAACTTTCCCCCTGTTTTTATTGCCAGTTTGTCATTCTTAGCAAAGTGACTGCGTGTCATTCTTAATATGGCATCTGATAAATATGCCGTAATATATACATACATAAAAAGAGACAACATGGAATAGCAGATAGCAAGCTGAGCTTGGAGACAGGGAGTCTAAGGGTCAATCCTTGCCTCTGACTCATCCTAGGCAAATCATTTACTATCCTGGGGTTCTGGGCAACCCTTGAGGGCTATAAGTCTATCAAAGAGGAATTGATCTGCCTCAGAAGATGGATATACTGGGGAAGCAGGGTGGCTCAGTGGATTGAGAGCCAGGCTTAGAGATAGGACGTCCTGGGTTTAAATCTGGTCTCAGAAACTTCCTAGCCCGGTGACCCTGGGCAAGTCATTTAACCACCATTGCCAAGCCCTTACCCCTTTTCTGCCATAGAATTAATACTTTGCATCAATTCCAAGATGGAAGGTCAAGTCTGAAAAAAAATGAAGGTAGTTTCTGTACCAAAGGTTAACTCAACCTGATGAAATCATAGCTCTATCAATAAATCATCTCTACACTACCATGGAAGTCTAGGTTACATGAATTGCCTTTATTTCTAACTATGAAATCTTGTCCAATCCACATTCCCTCAACATTGATGAGAACCCAGCCCCCAAGGACCATGAATCTGAAGCTGCAAAGAATCCTTCTGCTCATTTAGTCCAGTATCCTTATTTTACAGATGAGGAAACTGAGGTCCAGTGGGGTCAAGGGACTTGGCCAAGGTTATACAGTAACTATATGACAAAGCAGGGATCTAAGCACAAGTCCTCTTGCTCCTAATACAGCATTCTCTCCATTGTATCCTCCTGCTCAGCACAGAAATTTTTATCTCAGAGAATATTGCTTATTCTAGAATTATTAAAAATTAAGATATAATTATATTAATTGAATTAAGATATAACTCATTTCTTTTTTTAAAATTTTTTTTAAAAAACTTACCTTCCATCTTGGAGTCAATACTATGCATTGGCTCCAAGGCAGAAGAGTGGTACGGGCTAGGCAATGGGGGTCAAGTGATTTGCCCAGGGTCACCCAGCTGGGAAGTGTCTGAGGCCAGATTTGAACCTAGGACCTCTGGTCTCTAGGCCTGGCTCTCAATCCACTGAGCCACCCAGCTGCCCCCTATAACTCATTTTTCACAGAATCATAGCATATACTAGAGTGAAAGGACCTCCGGGGTTATTCATTCAATATCTATTTATTGAGCATCTTCTATGTGCCAGGGGCAGCTAGATGGCTCAGTGACTAAAGAGTGGGGCCTGGAGTCAGGCAGACCTCAGTTCGAATTTGGCCTCACTACCAACTTTGGGCAAGTCTCTTAAACCTGTTAGCCTCAGTTTCCTCATCTGTAAAATGAGCTGGAGCAGGAAATGACAGACCATTCTAGTATCTGCCAAGAAAAGCCAAAAATGGGATCTCGAAGACTCAGATGTGATTGAAATGACTTAACAACAACAACAAAATGAGCCAGAAACTGCACTGAGGATTAGGAATCCAAATTAAAAACTGAGAACAGTCCTTCCTTGTCCTCAAGGAACTTATATTCTACTGAGGAAAAATAAATATATACATAGAAATTTACGTGTTAAATATATATACATTTAAAGGAATTTCCTGGAGAGGATATAGCAACTGAGAGGAATCAAGATAGTAGGTGCCACAAGCCTCACTTTGAAGGAAGCCAGAGATTCTGAGGGAAGAGTGAACTCTGGTCATTTGGGGCAGCCTTGCCTAGACAAAGAGTTAGCAGATTAAATGTTTTGTGTAAGGGATATCAAGCGGTCCAGTCAGACTGGAATGGGGAGGGCATGATGTTTGCGTGTGGTTTTTTATTATTATTATTTTAAACCCTTACCTTCCATCTTTGAATCAATGCTGTGTGTTGGTTCCAAGGCTAAGCCTGGAAAGGAAAGCTGAAGCCCAAACATGAAGAGCTACACAGACCAGACACTGGTGCTTGGGTCTTATCTTACGGTCTATAGGGAATCACTGGAACTTTTTGAACCAGGAAACAACACAGCAAACTTATGCTTTAAGACAATCATTTTGGCAGCATCATGGCGGATGGATTGGAAAGGAAAGAGATTAAGGGCAGAGAGATCCATCCAGAGGCTATTGTAATGATACAAGGAAGAAGCGTTGAGAAGGTCTGACCTAGGAAGTGCTCATGTGAATGGAGAGAGAAGGATAGACTTGGTATGTGAATAGAATAAGATATTTTTATTTATTTGTTAATGTTTTATCTTTATTTTATTTCAATAACAAATCTCTATATAAGTTTCCCAAAGTTACATGATTCGTGTTGTCTCGTTCCCTTCCTCCCTCTCCATTCCCAGAGTTGACAAGTGATGCAATCTGGGTTTTACATGTATATAATGAGATATTTTTGTGCCATAAGTAATGAGATATGAGAACAATTAAACGAAATATGGGAAGAAGACGTGAGACTTGGGATGGAATGGAGACAGAAGAATCAATGGAACAGCTTACACAATGACTACAATTACAGACACAAAAATAACACTAAGAGGCAACGACATTCAAATTCAATTCAATGACCAATCTTGGTCCAAGAGAACAGATGATGAAACCCACTTCCTTCCTTCAGTAAAGAGTTGGGAGATAATGGATGCAGAATGTTGTGTATGCATAGATACAGTCGCTATGCCAATTAAGTTGGCAGTACTTGTCATGAAAAAGTCTTTGATGCAGAGGGGTTTTCTGGTAGGGAAGAGTATATCTAGAAGCAGCTCTGTCATAAAAACAACAGAAGACAATAAAACTTTAAAAGAAAAAATTAAATAAGAAATGAATACCATCTAGAATGTGAGGATAATTAAAAACAAACAAAAAACAGACCAGCTCACATTTATACAGTGCTTTAAGGTTTGTGAAGCACTTTGCTCACATGATCCTCTTGAAAGAACCTTATAAAGCAGCTGCTGCTATTTTCCTATTTTTCAGACCAGGAAACTGAGGCACAGAAGTTAAATGACTTACCCAAGGTCATATGACAACAACATTCCTGAGGGATGTGTCAAAGCCACATCTTCTTCATTCCAAATCCAGTATTCTTTCTACCTTACCGGATACCCAGTGTTTAGCACAAGGTTAGTAATTTAATCAATCTTGATTAGGGAAGGGAAGAATCATTTCTATAGCCCCTATTATCTGTATGCTAAGGTCTTTTAAAAAAATATTTCATTTGATCTTCAGGATAACCCTGGGTGGGGGCAGCTGCTGATTTTCACCATTTTTATAGCTGAGGAAACTGAGGCAAACAGAGGTCAAATGACTTGCCCAAAGTTGCAGAGCGAGTAAGTGACTAAGTCTGGATTTGAATTCTTTGAATTCTGATGCCAAGCCCAGAGGATATCCACCATGCCACCTTGCTGCCCTTGGCAGAGAGTGATTGTAATGGAAAACCGGTCCCTGGCTGCCCAGTTCTCAGAGCATTCTCAGATGTGCCCTTCCTGTGGAGTCATACAGAATATGTGGGGATATTCTCTGCCTGATTCTAAGCCAACATGAGAGACTTTGGGAGCCTGTTTCTAGCCATGAGTGACCGAGAGGAGCTGGTGCCATGTGATGATAAAGTCTTCTAATTGGCTGTCCAGCCAGGAGAACCAGCCCCCAGGATGTGCTGAGCTGGAGCTGAGTTCTACTATATAAAAGAGATGCCTTCCCCATCTGCCAGTCTCATTTGCTTCTTGGGAATGAGGAAGACAAGCTGCAGGGTGGGAGGAAGGCTGCTGCCGCCTTATCTCCTACGTGGCCACTGTGTGTATGTTACTTTCTGGAGGGTATTTTGAGGGGATGCTTTTTAAGTCATATTTTATTTTTTCCCAATTACAGGTAAAGACAAAGGTTAACATTCATTTTTTAAAATTTGAGTTCCAAATTCTTTCCCTCCTTCCATTCCTCCCCCCACCAGATGGCAAGGAATTCGATATGGGTTAAACATGTGCCATCATGCAGAGCATAAATCGATATTAGTCATGTTGTAAACGAAAATGGGGACCAAATAAAAAGCTAAAAAAATAAAGAAGGTAAAACAAAGTTGCTTTGATCTATCCATTCTTCCATCGACGTGGATAGTGTTTTTCATCATGAGTCCCTTGGAATTGTCTTGGCTCTTTTGGGTTTTTCTGGCTACCATTTGTTTTTATTATATAAATATATATTATATATACATGCTCTGCGTCTCTTTATCTTTTTTGTTGTTGTCATCTCAGTGATAAATCCTCAGGGCTTTTTTTCAACTTATTTGCTAAAAACAATAGACCCATCCGTTAAAGGGGATCCCTGGTCACAACAAGTGGCTTCCAGATTCAGGCATATCTCTCGATTAAATGGGAAAGGGGGGTGGGGGTGGGGGTGGGAGGTGCCCATCCTACATCTCATGACTAAAAGTGACATGGGAAAAAATACAAAAAGAGGGCCAAACCTCATGGAGTGAGGATGTGCTCTGATGATAGGCTTAAAAATCTTACAAGAAAAGGGTAATTCATGATTTGTGAATTTTCTTTGCCCCTCTCCCTGTGGCAGCTAAAGAGCTATGACCAGGGTTAATTAAATTTAAAAGTTAAAATAAAAGCTTGGGAAAATATAGGATACTGGACAAATTTCTTCTCAAGCCGGAGAAATAGAAAGAAGCAAGAGCACCAAGAGGGATGCTGTCACTCTTTGGTGGGGTGGGCAGGGAGGGGGCCAGGCAGGGAATACTCAGGTCCAGACCAAGGTCTATTTCTCTGGGATTTATTTGTGTAAACAGATGCTGTTCATGAATTGAGAGAAAAACAAGTGGAGAACAAAGGAAAGGAGAGTTCCCAGGCCTGGATGTTAGCCCTGTCCCAATATTTCCCTCTCGATGGCCCACGATCTATGTGTGTTATTAAACCTGGGGATGGAGGGGAGGGAAGAGGAGAGGAGCACCTGAGCTCGCTGGAATCTTCCCAGAGATGAGAAGGGCCACCTGGTGAGTGGGCACCTGCCTCTTCTCGTTGTCACAAGCACTTAGCGTTTATGAAGTGACCAGGGTTTGAGGTTTGCAGTGCCAAGCAAATGTATTACACTGTGTTCCACACACAGGAAATCTGTCTTCAGAAGCGCTAAGAAAAAATCAAATCAAAAAGAAGCACTAAAGTAAAAGATCAAAGCAGAGGCCCAAGGAGTCTCCCAGGAGACTTTGTAGCATCTTAGCCCTGCCTTAAACCATTCTTGACCCTCACATCTCCCCACCAGCCACTACACTGCCCATGGAGTTGGGACAAAGGCTCACTGGTATTTCTTGAGACGGGATCTGATCCTACTGGATTTTCTTTTCAGGAATTTGTCCTCTTTCTCTAGACCTCCAATAATTCTCTCAGGTGCCTCTAAATCCTTCGGGAGATCAAATAATCTCAGAGCCATCACTGGGGATTTCTGTCCCTGAGACAAGAAGTCGAGGTGGGGAAGGAGACTCAGAGCCCAGAACTCCCACCTAAAGCTGTCCCTGGCTGGGTGGCTCCAAGGTGGTCCCCTGAGCATCCACCCAGGAAAGGGTGGTCTCGCAGTGATGGCATAAAGCTTGAAGACCTCATTCTCTAAACTCAACCCAGTTTTATTTGAGCTGACCTTGTAAATCTCTATCCAGCTGCTTTTTACCTTGTTGGAATCCAGACAGGGGCCATGAGCTAAACCATGTCCTCCCTTCTCTGGACTTGGCTCTCTATCTTCTGAGCCACCTAGTTACCCCCATTTTTAAAAAACTTTGCCTTGTAGCACCGTATTACAGAATTTCCAAGTGGGCAGAGACCCTATTTGGCTACCTCATCCACCTTTCATTAAAGAGATCTTCATTTCAGCACACTTCGTAAGTGGTCACCCAGCCTTTGCTCAGAGAACTCCAGTGAGAGGGAGCCCATCCCAAACTGAGGCAGCTCATTCCTCATTTTGGGTAGCTTTGATTGTTGCTGTTCAGTTGTTTCTGACTCTTTGTGAATTCATTTGGCGTTTTCTTGGCAAAGATACTGTCGTATTTGGCCATTTCTTTCTCCAGCTCATTTTAAAAAATTAATCAATTTGTTTGTTACATTAAAATTTTCAGCCATCTCCTATCCTCCCTCCCCTTCCCAGACTAGAGAAAACACCATTTAACAAAAAGATATTTGGTTGTATAAAACTGTGTCTTGCTGTGTTTCTATTATGTCACTTCTTTGCCTGGAAATGGACACATACACTGTTCTTCAAATAATATTTCTGTTGCTATGTATAATGTTCCTTGGTTCTGCTTGTTTAACTCCGTTTTTTTTTAATTTACCTGCTCATTATTTCTTGTGGCACAATAGTCTTCCATCACAATCAGATGCCACAACTTGTTCTGCCATTCCCCAATCGATGGGCATCCATCCCCTCAATTTCCACTTTTTTGCTATGACAAAGAGAATTGCTCAAAATATTTTAGAACATAAAGGTTCTTTTCCTTTAATCCTAATCACCTTGGAAAATAAGCCTAATAGTGGTAGTGCTGGGTCAAAACGGTGTACCTACCCAGTTTTATAACTCTTTGGGCATAATTCCAGATCACTCTCCAAATGGTTAGATTCGTCCACAGCTCCACCAACAGTGTATTGGGGCTCCCTCCAAGGTCTGTCATTTTGCCCTCTTGTCATTTTAGCCAGGCTTATAGGAGTGCAATGATATCCAGAGTTGTTTTAATCTGCATTTCTCTACATTTTAATGACATTAGAACATTTTCCCATATAGTTATTTATAGTTTTGTCTTCATCCAAAAACTATCTGTTCCTATCTTTTAACCATTTATCAACTGGGGAATGGCTCATATTCTTATAAACTTGACAAAGTTCTCTGCATATTTTAGATACGAGACCTCTTCCAAGAACCTGAGTATACCATTTTCCTTCAATTTTCTGCTTCCCTTCTAATCTTGGCTACAGGCATTTTATATTTTTTCATGTGAATGTCCTCTTATTCCCTCCCTCATCCCTTTATCTTCCTCTAATATTCTTCCATTATCCTTTCTCCCTGCCCACTTTTTTCTTAATCTACCATTCTAAAAGATCCTCCCTTATCCTATCCTTCATCCACATTTCTCCTTACAAGTTAAGAAAAACGTTTACCCTTTTCTGTGGATGTATTATTCACATGTTTATCTTCTTGTGCTTCTTCTCATTCTTGGAGATCAAATTTTCCATTCAGTTCTGGCCTTCAAGAATTTTTTGAAAGTCTTATTGAGTTAAATCGATGATGATACTCAGCTTTGTTGGGCAGATTTTTCTTCGCTGTGAACCCAGCTTCTTCGCTCTTCAAAATGTTGTATTCCATGCCCTTCATTGTTTTAATGTAGAAGCTGCTAACTCTTGCATTATCCTGATTGTAGTTCTATAGGACCTATTTTACACTTGAGGAAACAGAGGTAGAGTTAAGTGACTTACCCAGGATCACACAGCTAGTAAGTGTTTGAGACTAGATTTGAATTCATATCCTCATGATTCCAGGGCCAGCACTCTATTCACTAAGCCCCCTAACTGCTGTTGGGCAGCTATACTTGTGAGGAAGTTTTTCCTGCCATCTCTTGTAAATTGTCCTCTTCACATCTTCTCTTCTTTGCTTCTAATCAAGTTGAGCCTCTCTTCTGCATGATGTGCTTCAGATACTTGAACCCAGCTCCCATGTCCCCCTCTTAGTTTTCTCTTTGCCTAGTCTAAATATCCCCACTTACCTTCTCTCTCTCTCTCTCTCTCTCTCTCTCTCTCTCTCTCTCTCTCTCTCTCTCTCTCTCTCTCTCTCTCTTTCTCTCTCTCTCTCTCTCTCTCTCTCCTATTTCTGGCTCAACATCTCTCATTTCTCTATTTCTGGCTCAACATCACAAAACTGTTCAATATTGAAGGAAGGATTCAACCTCGGGTCTTCCTAACTGCTAGATCAGTGCTCTGAGCCTCTCTAAAGCAGGAGTCAGCCTGGTCATTTTTCTATTAAATTGTTGGTAGCAGAAATGGGAAAAAATACAAAAGAGTCACACAGTCATTAAGCCTCAGACTTTGAAGCTTCAGCTTCGAAATCTAGCCTTTCAGCCAGAATGCAGCCTGGCACATATTAGGTGCCTAATAAATGTTTATTACTTGGTAAATTGGTTGAGTGCCTGAAATCTTTAAATCTCACATCCTTCACTGAATATTCTCCCCAAAGAAGAGCTTACAAGGTGGCAAACCCACTTGGCTCTGGTTTCCTGCTAACTTCACTTCAGGGCGTCCTTCATTCTTGCGCTCTCCCCATGGCCAATCAGGGCATTTTCATCCCAGGAATTTAATTTGATGAGAAGCCCTCACCTCTTCCCTTTTCACTTGCCTTGATTGAAGCGCCATCATTCTAAATTAAGCTGCTTGAAGTTCAGCCTGAGCAGGTGACGTTTTAATGACTACCTCTGCAACCCCCTTCCTTGTCGATCGGGCTGTTTCCTCCATCATGCACCCAGGAGGGACTAGAAAATGGCTTTAACTCGCTGAGGTAGATGGCAGGCACAGCGCCAGAAGTTATTTATCACAGAGGAGGAGACTTCAGGGAGATGGATGACTCCTTCGCCTGCCAATCAAACCTGCTAGGGCTTTTCCCTGGGTGAATTCTAGATGACCTGACCCAGGATGGTAAATCACTGCTGAAGTCTTGTTTCCTACCAAAGCAAATGCGGGCACTCAAGTTTTCCTAGTCCTTGGACTCTCTTCACAGGATCTAACAATTTAAAGCATTTGAGGAAACTGAGTCCCAGAGGTGGAAAGACTTTCCAATGAGCGCACGGGGAAATACATAGCAAAGATAGCATTTGAACCCAAGTCCTCTGACTTCAGATCCAGAATTCTTTCCACTGTATCACTTGCACACTTAGATGCAGACCTCTCTAGTGCATTTCTTTTAAGATATTTTGACAGCAGTCTCTCTTCTTAAGACATTTACCCAAAGCCTCACAGTCAATAAGAGAGTCTGACCAAATAGTAGGTAATTATAGGTATTATAACAATATCCATGTGGTGACCATTGGTTTTCCCTCATTTTCCCCCTTGAACAGCCCATCGTCGTTTTTCAGTATACATAGGCAACAGCAGTGGGCATCGCTGTAAAGGTAAATGTTGGCCATCTTCTTGTTGATCCTTCTTCTCTTTCCTCCCTGCTAGGCAGAACAGAGATGGATGACTCTCAGTTCTTACCTGGCTCTTTCCTTGGGAGTGGCTTAGGGAAAGATCTCAGTCCCCACCCTCTCATCACTATTCCCTTCTCTCTGAAGGGTTAATCAATTATATTCTATTACAATAATTAGCTTGCTTTTTAGTCTATGGGAAATAGAATGGCCCTCAAGCCTCAAACACTAGCTGTATGATGACCTTAATCAAATCACTTAACCCTGCTGGCCTCAGTTTCCTCATCTGTAAGATGGCTCAGGAAGGAAATGACAAACCACTCCAGTATCTTTGCCAAGAAAACCCCAACAATTTGGAACTATGCCCAAAGGGCAATAAAAGACTATCCGCCCTTTGATCCAGCCATGCCACTGCTGGGTTTATACCCCAAAGAAATAATAAGGAAAAAGACTTGTACAAGAATATTCCTAGCTGCGCTCTTTGTGGTGGCCAAAAATTGGAAAATGAGGGGATGCCCTTCAATTGGAGAATGGCTGAATACATTGTGGTATATGTTGGTGATGGAATACTATCAAAGGAATGATGAACTGGAGGGATTCCATGTGAACTGGGACGACTTCCAGGAATTGATGCAGAATGAAAGGAGCAGAACCCCAGGAGAACATTGTACACAGAGACGGATACACTGTGGTACAATCGAATGTAATGGGCTTCTCCATTAGTGGCAATGCAGTGATCCTGAACTACTAGGAGGAACCTACGAGAAAAACCACTATCCACATTCAGTGGAAAAACTGTGGGAGTAGAAACAAAGAAGAAAAACAACTGCTTGAATACATGGGTCGAGGGGATATGGTTGGGGATGGAGACTCTAAATGAACATCCTAGTGCAAACACCAACAACATGGAAACAGGTTCTGATCAAGGACACATGAGATACCCAGTGGAATTGCTTGTCAGCTATGGGAAGGGACGGGGAGAGGGAAGGGAGGGAAAGAATATGATTCTTATAACCAAGGAATAATGTTCTAAATTGACTAAATAAAATTTTCCAAAAAAAAGAAAACCCCAAAAGGGGTCACAAAGAGTCAGATACAACTGAAAAAAAAATGGACTGAACAAATAGAAGTCTATATGATCCCTTCCTCTGCTATTTTAAGGACTTTCTATCTGACAATAAGTTGTTAGCACATTTCACATAGCTCAGAGTCCTTGGTACTTTTTGAAGTATTAATATTCTGATAGATGTGGAGGTCTCTGCCTTCACTGAAACTTTTGCCTCTCTGCAGCTAATCCCCCACCTATCGATATTTCAGGCAAAATCAGAATATAGGAGACATTTAGGTAAAAGGAATGAGCAGAACCTATCAAACTGTCTGTTACTGGACAGGTGTGGGAAGGGAAAAGAGGGGGGAAAGCAGCCCTTTTCTGGAGTTTCCTTCACTCCTGGGAGACTTGAGTCCAATCAGTAGCTTCAGTCAAAGATCTCTGTTCTAAGCTGAAGCAGAAACCTTGTGGCCTCTGCCTTCATCCTTCAACTCTGTCACCCTTTTTTTTTAAACCATCACCTTCCATCTTGGAGTCAATACTGTATACTGGTTCCAAGGCAGAAGAGGGGTAAGGGCTAGGCAAAGGGGTTCAAGTGACTTGCCCAGGGTCACCCAGATGGGAAGTGTCTGAGGCCAGATTTGAACCCAGGACCTCCCATCTCTGGACCTGACTCTCAATCCACTGAGCTGCCCAGTTGCCCCCCTGTCACCCTTTAAATGAGCTACAAATTCAATTCTTTGGAAACCATAAAGAACATGACAGCCAGGCACACAGAATATTAGTATTTTTTATCAGAAGAATATTAGTATTTTTTATCAGAAGAATATTAGTATTTCTTTAAATGGGCTGCTGTTTCAGGGAGGAACATAAGAATTCTGCAAAACTGCTGAAGGTGGTCTAGCCCTTGGGGAACCTCCTGTGCAGTTTTTGACCCAGTTCATTGTCCATTTGCCATGTGTCACATATACATATATGTGTGTGTACATATATACATATATATAATGTAGAGAACATGCGTTTGAATCACCTGTGGAAAGAAGCTAGAAAGTGGAAAGTAATGGGTTAAGCTTACAGGCTAGAGAAAGTAAGTCATAGAAGGAACAGAGAGAGAGAGAAGGAGCACAAGGACAAAACTTTAGCGTGGTCTCAGCATGTCAGCAAGTCAGTTCTTCCTCCTCAGATGGTCAGAGAGAAAGAGTGTGAGGGAGCTGATCTGTTTAAGGAGGGGTGGCAGGGTGGCAATCACCATCAGAAGTTTTAACATGTTAATGACAAAGCCAAAAGAGCAGATGATAACACACTAGGTTGCCAGGCGTCTGGGACAGAACTCTTCTCTTTTCCAGGATGCTGGCAATGGGCTTATCTTAGGAATGCAGGTGTAAATCTTTAACATTACAACGGACCCTTGAAACTTGTCTGTCAGCTTACACACAAGAGATAAAAGCAGAGGTTTGGTTTTTAATATCAACAAAATTTAAGCTCCATATAATTTAAGGATTCTGAAAATCATGTGAAATATTAGAAATATATCCATAAGTCTGGTCCAGGAATGTTTGCTGAATAGAGCCAGTTTTTGAATACATCTTTAATATCTTCATGATTCATTTATACCTGGAACCCTTCATATAAAATAACAGGGGAATTTATTCATTCTACCATTGGGCATTGTAAAGATAGGATTAATTCTCTCCTTATCTATTTTTAGCTAATCAAATCAGGAACTTAAAGTACCCCTACTTACTATTAAATATAAGAGTTCATGAGTCACTTATTAGAGTAAGCTCACACCTCCAAAGGCCACTGTGCCACCCCCTTGGGCAGTGCTAGGCAAATTGAAAGACTACCATTGACTTCTGAGAAAAAGAGAAAATGATAGGAAGTGATAGGAAATGATGAGAAAAGAAGCATAAAAACAAAGGAACCAGCATGGTCTAGATTCATTCCTTTCCTGGCTTCTGGAGAGATTGGTTTCAGAGATTCCTTCCTTCCTTGCATTTGGAGTGAGTGGCTGAGATCCCTGCCATGGCTTTGGAGGAGGCTGCATTGGTAGAACTCTGGCTGAAGACACCATCAGGACCTCTGGCTGAGGATTACTGGGAAATCCACATGGAGATTGGATTTAGGGACGCCCTGTTGGGGCTGAGCCAAATACTGGAGCAGCACTTAGGGTAATAAGCTAGACAATCCTCTACCTTCTTCTTACATTTTTCTACTTTCACTCTTTCTACCTCTTTGTAAATCAAGCTTCTAAAAGTCATTTTGATTTAAGCTGTATTTTTTAATTGGTGACCACAATATTACTTTATAATTCTCATATTTAGTTAAAAACCCTAAATTTAACTCTTACACCATTAAGTATGAAATATCAAACCCTCAGGCCACTGGCCAGTGACTAGCCCCCAGAACTCTTGAATGAGGTTTTAACCAGATTAAAATGTAATTAGAAAATGTTTTCAAAAATAACTAAAAATACAGTTCAGCACAGATAACATCAATTATCTATGCCAAACTGTATTTTTAATTCTTTTTCATTTTCTAAGTCAACAGGGGGCTGGCACCAATTGATTCCATTTGAGTTTGACAGTACTGGTCTAATCTATAGGCAGGCTTCCACTTAGTCTTTCTGGTAGGTAGTCAGGCCATCCTCTCTAGAGCAGTTGTGGATTTTCTACATGAAGACTTACCATATTCTGGAGTTGGACATGACAAGGACAATGTTCTCTACCTGAGGATGTCACCATCCAATGATTGTCATCCGTGACATTGACAAATACATTTAGTGAATGCAAGTCTGCAGTTTTTCCTGGGTTTGATTGGATATTCATGATGTTCTGCCAGCCATTGAATAGGATTATTTCTATTGCATATTTCAAGGAGTCATTTGGGATTTAAGCAGAAGCCTATGCATCTTGTTCAACTGAACCAACTTGTTTGGATAGTGAACAAAAAATAGGATGTAGTGTGTGCTCTGCAACTTTCAGTCCATGGAATGTGCATGGTAGACATCTAATTAATGCTTTTGAAATGGAACAAATTTGATTTAAGGTATTCTTACTGTGAAGATAGGATTAACTCTCCCCTTGCCCATTTTTAAATTAATCAACAAAAACTGAAAACACCCCTACTTAACACTAAGTAGGGGAGATCAGCAAGCTACTTACTAAAAGTGGGTGACAACTCCAGAAGCGACTGACCACCCCCTAGACAGTGCTAAGCAAATTTAAAGACTGTAATCAACTCCTGTACAGGAAGTGATATGGAAAAATGACTATAAAAGTCCTGAACTTCCTGCCTAAGAGGTCTTCAACCTGGGACTCTGGCTCTTAGACTGCTTCTGATAAGACTGCTCCTGGATCTTCTCCCTTTGGAGCTTTGGCTTGGATGAGTGAGAAACTGACCTTCCTTTCCTGACTTCTGGAGAGATTAGTTTCAGAGAGGTCTCCCCTTGTTGGAGGATGCCACAGGGGTTGAACCCTTCCTTAATTCACTATCGAGACCTCTGGCTGAGGGGTTAATGAGCCCTGCCTGGGGTGAGCTGGGACCTGAGCAGCATTTACGGTGATAGGCTAGAATTCTTCTCTACCCTCTTTTACATTTCTCTACTTTCATTCTTTCTACTTTTTTGTAAATAGAACTATTAAAAGTCAATTTGACTTGAACGACAATATTTTTAAATCGGCGACCACAGTTTTATCTTAGAATTATCATATATTTAGTCAAACCCTTAATTTAATTCCTTACATTTTAAAACTTGAGACTGTCTTTCAAGGGGCAGCTAGGTGGCTCAGTGGACAGAGAACTAGGCCTGGAATAAGGAACACGGGTTCAAATCTGGACTCAGACTCTTCCTAACTGTAAGACCCTGGGAAAGTCATTTAATCCCAATTGTCTAGCCCTTACAGTTCATCTGCCTTGTAACTGATTCTTAGTATTGACTCTAAGACATAAGGTAATGGTTATTTTGTGGGTTTTTTTTTTAATTTTTAAAGAAAGACTTTTTTGGTTTTTTAATTTATTTTTTAATTCAGATTTTAAAATTTTATCTTTACATGCTCATTCACTTTTAAATTAATTTAGAATATTTTTCCATGGTTACATGATTCATGTTCAAGAAAGACTATTTGTAAGAGATACAATAGAAAGAATTTTTGCTCCAAATGAGAAGACAGGGCCTGAGGTCCTTTGAAATATCATATTATAATGTGAATTGTTGATGGTTTGTAAAGCACTTTGCCTATATTATTTCACTTGAGTCTCACACTAATCCTGGGAGGTGGGTGCTATTACTATTACCCCCATTTTACAGATGAGAAAACTGAGGCCGATAGTGATTAAGTGACTTGATTAGGGAAAGAGATAGAAAGGCAGGATATGAGATGAGATTTGAACTCAGGTCTGAATTACGCTGCATCTACATCCCGACCTCCAGCTACTTCTTTCTTTGCTTTGCTTTCCCTCTTCCCTTCCTTCAGGTCAGATCTTGCCTCATGTACCCTCTTTAACTTGAGTCCTTTCCTAATGACCACCCACCACCCCCAGTGGCCATGACCCTTCAGAAAGAGAAAAAAATATGGTTTCTAGTTTACACTTACTTCTAAGGCAAGCTGCCTGGGGGCACAGGACTTAGTACCCAGGGGACCCACTAGAGGAGGAGCCTCCATGGCACTGATGAGATAAACATGACAAAGAAAAGTCTGAAACAAACCTTGACTGTCTGGAGTTTCAGCGTCCAGAAGAAGAGAGCTGTGAAACGCGCATTCAGGTACGCTTTTGAGTCAGCTCTTTGGACTGAACCCTTGTATGGAGCTCCCGGCACAGACGTGCTCCCCATTGACAAAGGCAAAGGAACCCTCTATAATGTGAAAGTTTTTACAATTCCAGGAAAAACCTGAGGCCCCCCGGGTCTTCCTGACTCCCAATCCAGCCCTCCATCCTTTCCACAGCACCAGCTCTCTCTTACGGGGGCTGGTGGACTGTCATGTTCCTTTAGATGCTCCCTGTGTTACCGTGGGCAAGACAGCAAGTGGGAAGTGAAGTCAAAAGACTCAGGCTGGAGTCCTGGTTTGTTTGGTTTTTTACTTTGTATTTTTAAACAAACCATTTCACCTTTCTGGGTCTCAACATGTTCATCTGTGAAATGGGGGTGCAGTCGCCTATAGGACCTCCAAAGTCCTGTTTCCCTTCTGGGGGTCCCAGTTTTCTAAACTGTGACGCGGAAGTTAAGAGTAACCTGGGGAATACCTAGCAATAGCAACAACAATAATAATAGCTAATTTTTTAAAACCCTCAGTGTTAATTCCAAGTCAGAAGAGCACCAAGGGCTAGGCAATGGGGGTTAAGTGACATGCCCATAGTGTCTGAGACTCGATTTAAGCCCAGGTCTTCCTGTCTCCAAGCCACCTGGTGCCCCATCTACTGGGCTACCTAGCAATCCCAATAGCTAACGTTTCTATAGCGTTTACTCTGTGCCAGAAGGCATTGTGCTAAGCTCTTTGCAAATATTATCTCATCTGATCCTCACAACAACCCTTGGAAGTGGGTACTGTTATTGTAGTTTATTGTTGTTGTTCAGTCATTCAGTCATGTCCGACTCTTTGTGACTTTGTAGACCATACTGTCCTTGGGTTTTCTTGGTGAAAATACTGGAATGGTCGGCTATCTCCTTCTCCAATAGATTAAAGCAGACAGGGTGAAGTGACTTGCCCAAGGTCACACAGCTAGCAAGTGTCTGAGGCTGGATTTGAATTCAGATCCTTCCTGACTCCAAACCCAGTGCTCCATCTGCAGAACCACCTAGCAACCTAATATTATTATGTAAACTATTATAATAAGAACAACAGCCAACATTTAAATAAAGCTTTAAAATTTGCAAAAATCTCTATGTATGTTCTCTCAGCTGAGGTTTCTTTGTGCTCTCACCCTATAACCCTCACAATCTATAAGAATAACATTTGTATAGGATTTTAGGGTTTGCAAAGCACTTTATGATTACTATCTCATTTAATGCTATGGCAGCTCTGGGCGGTAGGTGCTCTTATGTTGATATATTAGACTATCTGTGTTAATATGGTATAGATTAATAATATTGTATGCCAGTGTATTATTTCTGCTGTTATTCAGTCGTTTCACTTGTGTCTGACTCTTTGTGACCCCATTTGGGGTTTTCTTGGCAGAGATACTGGAATGGTTTGCCATTTCCTTCTCCAGTTTATGGACAGCTGAGGAAACTGAGGCCAACAGGGTGAAGTGACTTGCCCAGGGTCACACAGCTAGTAAGCGTCTGAGGCTGGATTTGAACTCAGAAAGATAAGTCTTCCTTGATTCCAGGTCTAGTACTCGAGATAGTTAGCTGCCCCCAAAATATTTACAGATTCCTGGGGAACATTCTCCCTGGCAGCCTCTTCCCCAGACATGGGGGCCAAAAGCTAAGCTCACTTTCATCTCAGACCTTGAAAGTTATCCAGATGAAGTAGGGGTCACCAGAGGTTTGGGGGAATCATTTATTCTGGTTTTCTCTGACCAGCAAATAGCAGTATTGGTTGTACCTATACCTAACCTAACCCTACACCTAACCATCAGGCCATTGCTTTCATGCCATCCCAGGCTGAGGACAAATGAATTTTTTCTGGGCTCTGCTAGGGGTTACTTTAATAGGCATGTGAAGGACAACAGTCCCCGAGCCCCATTTCTCAATGGCTGGTATTGAGGGAAGGAAGGGGGAGCCAAAAACCTGCCTCCGCTCCAGGAGGGCTTTCCATTTTCCTGCCTGTAAACTCTGATGGTGGCAGCAGGGTAGTTAGCCCAGTGATGAATGGCTCTGTACTTATCCCAGAAAGAGACGATCCTTCATCCTGCGGACTGGCTACGCAGCTTTGAGAGAAGCAATTCTCTTTTCCAAAAACTGCTGCCTGAGAGTCATCCTTCCAGTGGCGAGCCAGTCAGGGGCCTCCTCTTCCAAAGAGATGCTTAGAGTTGAGCTGAGGAAGTTCTTCTCAGAAAGCAGAGCTCCTTCCAGACAGTGACATGAATCCTACCTTAGCGAGTTCCCACCTGCGTGTCTTTCACTGTTCTGGATAAAGCTTAATTCTGACGAGTCAGGCACCAAGAAAAGGAAATTTGTTCCATTCTAGGGAAGAACTCTGAGACCCTGAATCACCACTGTGACTTTAGTCACAGAAGTGTTTAGGATAATAATCCCCTGGAAATTTACTGCTTCTAATTTGTAGTAGGATAAGAAATAACCCAAATAACCAAGCTTGTTTATGTTATACCTAAAATATGAGTCAGTAGGCTCTAAGAATTCTCCCATTTAGCTTGATGGTGCATCGATGGATACCCCCTTTGTCCCAAAAGAAAATATGTCTTGTTACTTCCTCATTCTCAGCTGTGTTTGAAGAGAGGCTGCCAGGTAGCATCGTCTCTGGTCTAAAGACTGTGTAGTCTACCCAAAGAGATAATAAGGAAAAAGATTGCACAAAAATATTCATAGCTGTGCTTTTTGTGGTGGCAAAAAAAAAATTGGAAAATGAGGGAATGCCCTTCAATTGGGGAATGGCTGAACAAATTGTGGTATATGTTGGTGATGGAATACTATTGTGCTAAAAGGAATAATAAAGTGGAGGAATTCCATGGAGACTGGAACAACCGTCAGGAAGTGATGCAGAGTGAGAGGAGCAGAGCCAGGAGAACATTATACACAGAGATGAATACATTGTGGCACAATCAAATGTAACTGACTTCTCTACTAGTAACAATGCAATGACTAAGGACAATCCAGAGGAACTTAGAAGAAAGAACAGTGGGAGCAGAAATGCATTAGAAAAATATATGATTGAGTCAAACCCAGTGGAATCGTGTGCCAGCTATGGGAGTGGGTTGGGGCAGGAGAGGGAAAGAATATGAATCTTGTAACCATGAAAAATATTCTAAATATTCTAAAATATTCTAAATCAACTAATTAAATAAAATTTTCAAAAAAAAAAGATAGAGGAAAAAAAGAAAAATATATGAGTGACCACGTAGTGCAATAGGGATATGATTAGGGTTTTGATGTTAAAGAATCACTCTACAGCAAATTTGAATAACATGGAAATAGGTTTTGAACAATGATACATGTATAATCCAGTGGGACTGCTTTTCGGCTTTGGGAGGAGGGAGGAGGGAGGAGAAAGTGGCCTGGGGTGGGGGGGGGGGAATCATGAATCATGTAACCATGGAAAAATATCTAACTAACCCACTCACCCCAGCTTTTTAAAGAGGGTCTCTTAGCAGTGACCAAGCTCTGAAGATTCAAAGACATAAAGATGACTCTCCAGGCCTAGGAGGAATTTAGGGAACACTTCTTAAACCCCTCCTCTCAGAAGAAAAAAAAAACCTAGGTCCAAAGTGGGAAGGTCTAGGGGAGCCAAGGTCAAAAAAGAAAAAAAATTAGGAGAGACCTAAAGAAATTAGGGGGCAGCAAGGTGGAATAGTGGCTAGACCACTGGATCTGGTGAAATTTGCTTCAGACATTTATAATCCATATGACCCTGGGCAAGTCACTTACTCCTGTTGGCCTCTGTTTCCTCATCTGTAAAATGAGCTAGAGAAGGGAAATGGCAAACCACTCCAATATCTTTGCCAAGAAAATAAAATAGAATTAACTAAGAATCAGACATGACTGAACAACAGCAACAACAAAGAAATAAGAAAGTAATTGCTATAGAGAGTCAGGCCTAGAGACTAGAGGTCCCAGACTCAAATCTGACCTAAGATATTTTCTAGCTGTGTGAGCCTAGAGAAGTCACTTAACCCTAGTTGCTTAGTCCTTACCACTTTCCTTCCTTGGAACCAATACTTGGAAGGTAAGGGGAAAGAAAGAAAGAAAGAAGAAGAAAGAAAGAAGAAAGAAGAAAGAAAGAAAGAAAGAAAGAAAGAAATGAAGAAAGAAAGAAAGAAAGAAAGGAAAGAAAGAAAGAAAAGAAAGAGAAGAAAGAAAGAAAGAAAGAAAGAAAGAGAAAGAAAGAAAGAAAGAAAGAAAGAAAGAAAGGAAGGAAGGAAGGAAGGAAGGAAGAAAGAAAGAAAGAATGAAAGAAAGAAAGAAAGAAAGAAAGAAAGAAAGAAAGAAGAAGGAAGGAAGGAAGGAAGGAAGGAAGGAAGGAAGGAAGGAAGAAAGAAAGAAAGAAAGGAAGGAGGAAGAAAGAAAGGAAGGAAGGAAGAAAGAAGAAGCAAGGAAGCAAGGAAGGAAGGAAGGAAGGAAGGAAGGAAGGAAGCAAGGAAGGAAGGAAGCAAGGGAAGCAAGGAAGGAAGGAAGGAAGGAAGGAAGGAAGGAAGGAAGGAAGGAAGGAAGGAAGGAAGGAAGGAAGGAAGGAAGGAAGGAAGGAAGGAAGGAAGGAATTGCTAATAGGAACCAAAAGATAGTCTGAGCTTCCTAGTTTTAGGGAAAGATCTTCGTACTCCAAGGCACATAGATTTTAGTTCTTACGGTCAATTATTTTCTCATAACCCAATTTCTATAGGTCTCACCTATCCCCCCCCCCCTATTTTCTCATAACCCAATTTCTATAGGTCTCACCTATCCCCCCCCCCCAAGACCTTGATGACTGAGTCTTCCTTCTCTGTGTGTCAAGAGGAGTGGGTTTGCCAGATCAGGGGTTCTCCATGTCTCCTGTGCCCTGTGCCCTTTAGTAGATGGTGAAACTTGTGAACTCCTTCTCTGAATAATGTTTTTACATAACTGAAGGAAATAGCTGACATTTAAGAAAATCAAGACAGTTCCCCCACCCCACCCCAATTCACAGACTCCCTGAAATCTGCCTACCAGAGGGGTCCACGGAGGCCCAGAAAGGCTCCCCGGCCACTAGATGATTGCTGAACTGCCTTCCAACACTGAAGTCCCCTAATGGGCACAGCTGTCCACCCTGTTCACTGCCAAGAGGCGCGCAGCAGGCCACCAGCCCATCTCTGGTGCAGATTCCCTCATTTGATGGAAAGCGTTAATTCCGCAATCGCCCAAGCCAACAGAAAGAGCGCTTCTTTAATAGTCCTCCTGCTGGGCAGCCCATCTGAGCCCACTCTGGCCCTGCGAGATCTTCCGAATCCCAGAGACGCTTTACAATGACTTAAAGAGGCTGCCAATCAGTCGGCTGGGGCTAATTTTCAGGACAATGCGGGGCGACCCGCAGCTCTGACTGCCACAAGCTCTTCCCTTTCTTTCACAGGCATTGACTAACCAGGCAGGCACTAGCTAGCGCTAAGGCAGAGAGCTGAGCTCCCAGGAAGGCGACTTCGCTCCTTTTACACGCGAGACTCCCCACACACAGTCCACAGCAGATGAGCGCCCACATCCGCCCAGAGATGGTCATTTCTGGGCCTTTGGGTGACCCTGGAGCCAGAAGGCTCAGCAGCTGCAGACAATTGGCACGTCTGCTCCCATGACAGCAGGAGGGATGTCCCCGCCCGAAGCCCCGCTCTAACCCAGACACAGCTAAGGATGGTGCTTCCCATCAGCGACGTCGACTATCTGACCAAAGCCTCAAGGAAGCCTCTCTTCCCCTGGGCGGAGGAGGCCCGCTGCCCGGGGGAGGGGGGGGGAGCAGAGGCTCCCTCTCGCGGTTCCTTCTCCCCTCAAATCCCGTGGGCCTGCTCCCATCGCCGCTTTACGACCGCACTCCATTTGGGTCCTCTGAGCTCAGCAC